>NC_072737.1:20435681-20550967 GCF_026930045.1 Uloborus diversus | reverse complement strand
CCAAAATAAAATCAGCTCTTATACCCACTAAGGGCTACTTGTCAAACAATTTTTGTTTGATTCCGTTCGTTATTTCTTGAGATACAGCAGTCACAATTGACGACAAAAAACGTTCTGTAACTCAACCCCCGTTTGAGCTATTGACACCAAAATTGAATCAGCACCTGCGCCTGTTAAGGGCACATATGGACCAAATTTTGTTTGATTCCGCCTGTTACTTCCTGAGGAATAGCAAGCACGCGTAACTCAAAAAACGTCCCATTGCTCCACCCCCCTTGGAGGAATTCGCGCCAAAAACCAATGGGCACAAGTCCACATAGGGGCACATATGTGTACCAAATTTCGTTCAATTTCATGCGGTAGTTTTTGCTGTAGAGCGGCCACAAAAAACTGGTCACACACAGACGTGACACACATACACACACACATACACACAGACAGACAGACATTTTCCAAAAATAGTCGAAATGGACTCAGCACACCTCAAAACGTTCGAATCCGTCAAAATTCGAAAATTTGCACGAATCCAATACTTTCTTCTATATATTAGATATAGAAGAAAGTAAAAATTAAGAGACCGTAGATAATTAATTAGGTATTAAAATAATTCATCGTATAGTAATTAAAATCAGTGTTTATTTTATAATTGGGTGTTTAGTTTAGTTGATTTTTGTATTCGAATTGTAAACTAAATTTGATTTATAGGTTTGGGCAGGAAATAGAATGAAAGTGTAATAAGTTATTTTTTTCTTTTTAGTTCCTCTTTGTTTTTTGAAGTTGATTTTTTTTTAATTTAAAAATATTTTTTTTTCAATAAATAGTTCTTATGACAACCATAATTGCGAAAATCAAAATTTGAATTTAAGATGCCAAAATTTAAATTAATGCCTGGTGCTAGATGTTGTGTGCTAGATGCTGACAACCCACGGAATCCTGAGTTGATCATTAATTTAACTTTAAAACTAAACCTACTCAGTTACGTTAGGTAGTAGTTTATAAGAGACCTCGACTTCAACAGCTTATTAAAAATTAAGAGATCCTAGATAATTAGTTAGGTATTAAAATAATTCATCATATAGTAATTAAAATCAGTGTTTATTTTATAATTGGGTGTTTAGTTTAGTTGATTTTTGTATTTTAATTGTAAACTAAATTTGATTTATAGGTTTGGGCAGGAAATAGAATGTAAGTGTAATTAGTTATTTTTTTCTTTTTAGTTCCTCTTTGTTTTTTGAAGTTGCTTTTTTTTATTTAAAAATAATTTTGTTTCAATAAATAGTTCTTATGACAACCATAATTGCGAAAATCAAAATTTGAATTTAAGATGCCAAAATTTAAATTAATGCCTGGTGCTAGATGTTGTGTGCTAGATGCTGACAACCCACGGAATCCTGAGTTGATCATTAATTTAACTTTAAAACTAAATTAGTCTTTAAAACTAAACCTACTCAGTTACGTTAGGTAGTAGTTTATAAGAGACCTCGACTTCAACAGCTTATTAAAAATTAAGAGATCCTAGATAATTAGTTAGGTATTAAAATAATTCATCATATAGTAATTAAAATCAGTGTTTATTTTATAATTGGGTGTTTAGTTTAGTTGATTTTTGTATTTTAATTGTAAATTAAATTTGATTTATAGGTTTGGGCAGGAAATAGAATGTAAGTGTAATTAGTTATTTTTTTCTTTTTAGTTCCTCTTTGTTTTTTGAAGTTGATTTTTTTTTATTTAAAAATAATTTTGTTCCAATAAATAGTTCTTATGACAACCACATAATTGCGAAAATCAAAATTTGAATTTAAGATGCCAAAATTTAAATTTAAGATGCCAAAATTTAAATTAATGCCTGGTGCTAGATGTTGTGTGCCAGATGCTGTTTTTGTTTAAAGAAGACTTTGCGAAGTCGAGAGGGTGGTGTAAAAAATAAAGCCGATTCTGGGGGACATGGACGAGTATCCGGAGGAGTTTGCACCCGCCACTGCCCAGGGGGAGCACTCGCGCGCGGACAGAATAATGGATAAGTTACCAATTATGGTGAATTGAAAACGATAAGCAATCGTGATTGCTCAAAAAAAAAAAAAAAAAAAAAAAGGAAGCAAAGGTTTTTTCACTTTTTCGAAAAAACAAGACACATACCAGTAAAAATGTTTTGTGTTGTGTACCAAATATTACCACACTTTTGTGTGAGGGGGTAAGGGTATCATGCATCTCTTATAATAAAATTGTGCTTAAACATTTACTTTCTGGTCAGCTTTCCTTAAATCATGAGAAAAGGAAAACCGGATGTCTTAAAAAAAAATAGTGACAGAGAGAGAGAGAGAGAGAGAGAGAGAGACGTCTTTTTTGCTTAAAGAGTTAGTATTTTCACTCTTTTGCTTGGAGGACAGCGTGTTTGAAATATTGTATTTGAAGCACATGTGAATGTTTCGCTATACGATCATATTTTATTGTCTTTGCTAATTACTTCAAGAAAAACAAAGTTGTTTTTCCAAATCACACACACAAACATCACCGCACGTTAACTTGTTTTCGTTTCCATTCATAAAAGAGCCAATTTAAACGCATATTTCCTTTCATTTTCCCCTTTTGTCACATCTAAAAGGCGGCAATACACATCGGTAAAAGCTGCCAAACGGTTCAAAGTCAGAATCTTTTCCTCATGATCTAATGTCATCTTTTCTGTAGCTCAAAAGCCCGAGCTTCAAGCAAGTGCTCGTCTGGGCTCCTTTTTATCCTGTTTTGAAGGGTAAACACTCTAACTTTCTTCCTTGTCACTCAAAAATGCTCTTTCAAAGTGATTTAAAGAGCTTAATTGAGTTTGCTTTATTTCAAAGAAAGGAATCGCTTTGCCAAACCGAAAGAGGTTGGCTTGGCCTCTCAATTCGTGGAATACGTGAAACTTTTAGAATGGAACCGCCCAGGGCCTGATTTAAATGTAAGCCCGAGAAGCATGGGCTTTGCAGCCCCCTAGTTTGGGAACCTCTTAAACTACTTTTAATAATGAGTGTTTTCACTTGTTTTACACTATAAAATTTTTCTAAATATTTTTTATTCTACTGTAAGTTTAAAAATCGTTATTGCTGGCTCTGTTTTAACAAGGTTTATGAGTTCAGCGGAAAACTAACTCTCTCCCATGGAGTGAGAAAACCATCTGGAGTGACATCTAGCGTAGAATGAGACCACTCAGACTCAGATGTCACTGCATGTTAGTACGTAGCTCACTATTACTGCTTAAGGCATTTATTTTGTTTCTGTTGATTTACAATGTTTCAAAATGTTTGAATCTTTTGTAATTGTTTATTTATTCATTTTTTTAATAAAGTTTCAAATTACAAATACAGAGCTGTTGATCTTTATTGGGGGCTGGTAAATTGACAAGCACCTGATTAGCCTGGGCCCAGAGCCTGTAGTGCGCTGTCATTTTTTTTATCCGCAATATCAAAACAACATTTTATTACTATCTAGTATTGTATTTAGTTAGTTTACATGAGATGTGCGATTGAGCACGTTCTTCGGTTCTGCAAGTCAAGGGGGGGAGGGGGGGGGTTCAGGTTTGTTGTGCGAACAGTCCTAAGAATTCTAAATCGGGCCCTGGAGCCGTCCCCTTTAAAGTTTGAGTATTAACCCAACGATATATCTACGATACAAATCACTGAGTTTATTTTTGGGTGTTTGATTTTTTTTCTCCGTGAAATTGCATTTTTTCCTGTCATTTTTTACGCAAGGAAATTCCAAATTGGACTGCCGTCTCTTCATTTACCACATTTCATTCATTCCTCTAAAGTGAAAACTAAACGTCATAACTCAACACCAGCGTCCAGTTGTAAGTTATATAGAAAAATTGGTTTGACGAAGCTGTCGCTGAAATTTGCCAGAAGTTTGAAAGAGAAAGCTCTCTTTTCAAGTCTTCCTCATCTTGGAAGATTCAGTGTTTAACTTCAAATATTCAACATATGATATATAAGTATCCATAGTGGTTTAACCAAGCAGATTGACTAATAATAATAAAGAAAACTCACGATAAGTCGTAGTAATATTTTGAAGTCTCTCCAAACTTTCGAAAATATAACCATGTATAAGATTCAGAATTATGATACATTTTTTAAAAAATCTTATTTTGAAAATTTCGAAGTTCGCAGATTTGACCACCGATAAGGTGAAAAGGGGAACATTCAGTTTACAGGTGGAAATAGGCGCTCTGTTAGTTTGCAGGAATTTTAGTTTTTGCAAAGTTGTGTAAGCCTCTAAATTAAGCAGAGATACATTGAAATGAACGAAACAAGTGCATCACAATTTTACTTTTCCGCCTCATTCATATAGACTCGTCTTACACGTCTGCTTGGCATGTAAGTGGCCAGTGTGTCATGTGCCACGTAACGTGGACAGTCACTTTGTAAGTGATTATGAAGGCCGTGGTGGCCTGATCGGTAAGGAAGGTGTTGGACTCGTAACCGAAGGGGTCCCGGGTTCGAAGCCAGCCAGTCAGGGATCCTCCGTGTTCGTCAGTGGCGACTGGGGCACGTTAAATATGCTCGTGGTCACATAGTTCTCTAAGTGAATCGATACCTCTGGGGATTGTTCGGCTTGTGGTCTGGACCAAAAAATCAGAGCTGTTTTCAGGGCCTCATCCAAACGGTTTACCACAAATGGTGATAGGTACGGGGGACCTTTTAGTGTGATGGCAGTGATTATATTGAAAGGGAAAGTCGACAATATTTTGAGAAAAATAGAAGCATTTTGGCAATTTTGAACCAAATTCAAATTTTATGCTTCACAATAAACACGCGATTTCTATGCGAGGAGCCCAAAGAGATTTCGTGATAGTAAGTTAAAGGAAAAAACACCGATTTAGTAAATAAATGGTTAAAACACAGATAACCACTGCGCATTCAATTCTTTACAACCGGGTATTATTACCTCCCGTATGACGTCATTTTTATTTGAATCCTGTGTTGAATTATTCTTTATCATTAGACGGGACATTAGAACATTGTTATACAACCTTAATTATCCCGAGATCTTGCGTGCCAAGGGGCAAACGCAAACCGCAACACAAACAGGAGGAGAGCACATGGTTTGCCTCGTGTTCGAAATGAGGCTTCGGACGCAGGCGGTTGGCAAAGGTTTTCGGACAGAACTCGAAAAGAAAAACTTCTTCGGGGGGGGGGGGACTGCCTGTGTTGACACCGAAACGTGAGCTGTTTTTGTTTTGGTAAGGTACAGCTTAAGATAACATCAAATGCATCAGAAGGAAACGTGGAACGACGCTTATTACGTTTTTTAAGTGAAAAAAAAGAAGTACTATACATGTATAAAAAAAATATCGGCATCAAGAGCGGTTCTGGACTTGATGTCTGTGTTTGTGTGTGTGTGTGTGTGTAGGGGGGGGGGGGGGGTCAAAAAAAAAACTTTTTTTCAGCTAGAGTCCAGGACACACCCTATTTATTTTTTTGAGACTTACTAATAGTATTATGCTGTAACAGTTTGCTCAAATTTTAAGAGGGTGCTCAATGAGCCCTTAATTTAACATTAGCCGTAGCATAAAAAATGTCACAAATTTAGAAAACATTTAATTTCTCCAGCTGTTTTTTTGGAAATAATTATTTTATTGCAATGCATGTGCATATTACTAGTGTATATTATAATATGCAGCATTGTTTTTTCAGTTCAATGTATTTTTCTTAACCCCCCTCCCCATACTGATGAAGTTTATGGGAAGGGGTTGAGCACTCTCTTACATTTGAAAGAGGAAGCTAAAATTCTTCCAGTATTTTACTATCTATACTAAAAATATTGAGGGGTGTCTTGTTATCAAGCGAAACGTTTTTTACATGTATTTTTGATACCCCCTAATGGTGTGTGTGTAGGGGGGGAGGGGGGGGGTAGTGGAATAAAGTTCGGAGAATTATCAGTTAAAATTGATTTATTTCACCCACAATTTCGAGGGAGTGAATTCCTCCCGTGCACTCTAATGCTTGAAAAAATATTAAATTTAAGGAAAATAAGACCACTAATCTATGAATCATTTTTTGCATATTTCCATGTAAGTTTGTTCCAAGCAAACTTCAGTCATTTTGGGATGACATAACAAGAATTAATATTACTCTGAACAAGTGAAAATCACTTCAGCAGCTTCTATGCTGCCCTCTTCAGTCAATTCCAAATACTCGCACAAACTTCAACTTTGTTGTTCTAAAAACAAATAAGTAAGTTGGCATAAAAATTATAAAATTCAAACCTAACAAGAAAAAGCATTTCAGGTCAATTAAAAAGAAAAAAAAATTGAATTTTTCAGATCATGAATTCGAATTATGTTTTTCGCAATCACGAGTGCGTATGTGTAGGGGTGTGTGTGTATGAGTGTAGGCATGCATGAGTGTAGGCTTGTGTGTAGGCGGGCATGTGTGTGTGCGTGGACTTGTTTGTGGGAGGGGGGGGAGGCATAGACGCAATCTCCCAGGAGTGGTCCCGCTCGCAGAGCCCGGTGGGCGGTTTAGTTTGCAGAGTTAAGTAAAGTTTTATTCCTTAGTTAAGCCTTGAATGAACGCAAACGATTTGTAACCATGGCGACGAAAACTTGTCCTCTTAATAAACACTAAAAACCTAAAAGTAACGAGAAGGTCAGAGCAACATCAATTTTGATCAAGTGAAGATAACGACCAATTCCTGATTTCTCAAAAAATAAGAAAAAGAAAAGAGTGCGTGGGTAAACTATTTGTTCTAATCTGAACCATAGGATAGGGTTTATGTTTTGTTTCTTTTGCACCCTACCTTGTTTGTTTGGGCAAAGTACAATGTTTACCCCAAATTACTTATCTCTTACAAGACAATTCAAGCACCTTCACGATTTGTGGATCGATTCGACTGTCAACGGAACAATAATTGAAAACTCACCTGTGCATCTCAGACCAGGCATCCGATCCATCATCAAAATCGAACCTCACCATGGTAAATCCAATTCTCCCGGCAAGATTTGACAAGATTCGGTCGCATGCAGTCCCACGTGAGCGTCTGCTGACTCTTGGCCCCGAAGACTCCCCTTTTAAAGTGCCTGCTATCAATCGCCCCATGTATGTTCCCCTCCAAACCCAGAGGGGTAGGATGAGATTGTAGAACTTTCGATTCCGCCCCCAGAAGTTTCGGAATGGATACCTGTCACGAGTCTCAGGCACGTGCAGGAGCCATGGGCCGACATTCCTCGTTCGAAAAGAGGGGGGTTTGGGGCTTTTTCGAGTCCGGGGTCGTTCGGCATTGATTTATGTTTGTTTGTGTGGTATAATCTGTGTGGGTCAAAGGCAGGGAGGGCACTGTTATCACAGGGCGAGGGCTGGGAAATGACATTCCTCGTTCAATCTTAAAACCTCGAAATTTCCAGAAAACTGTTTTTCGGGTCGCGAAGGATTTAATATGCCTCTGCTAAGGTAGGTGAAGAAAATGCAAATAGTTTTCAAAATAAAATAAAACTAGTATGTTGTGGCCATTACGAAACTTTCTTCTATATTTTTCTTTTTTTTTTCTGATCCCTCCCCATGCTTGACGAGGAAGCAATATTCCCAACAAAAACAAAATTACACATGCAAAAACTTGACGACCATCCCAATGTCTGAATTATTGCAAGAGCAAAGCAAAGAGCGAAAATTGAAAGTTATTTTAAAAGCCTTGCTTGAATTAATTACAAATATTTTATTTGTTAACAAACATAAGTTGGCAACAGTTAAAAATTTTAAATCATTGAGATAATATTTCCGATCATTTCCATACAATTAAAATCACGAGAAATACGAAGTCGATAATCTATTACGATTTATCTTTCTTATTGTTGCATTAATAAAAATATTTTTATTCGCAAAAAAAAAAAAAAAAAAAAAAACACCTTTTGGAGCGATTGGCGTCAAAATTGAACCAAAGGCTGTTTACATATGGATTCACATATATTCCAAATTTCAACCAGAACGTAGCATTACTTCTTGAGATAGGGCACTCACAATGGAAAAAAAGAACAGGCGATTGCGCTTCCCCCTTTTTAGCTGTTGACACCAAAATAAAATCAGTTCTTATACCCACTAAGGGCTACTTGCCGATAAATTTTTCTTTCATTCCGTTCATTATTTCTTGAGATACAGCAGTCACAATTGACGACAAAAAACGTTCTATAGCTCAACCCCCGTTCGAGTTATTGGCACCAAAATTGAATCAGCACCTGTTCCTGTTAATGGCAACATATGGACCAAATTTTGTTTGATTCCGCCAGTTACTTCCTGAGGAATAGCAAGCACGCGTAACTCAAAAAAGTCCCATTGCTCCACCCCCCTTGGAGGAATTCGCGCCAAAAACCAATGGGCACAAGTTCACATAGGGGCACATATGTGTACAAAATTTCGTTCGATTTCATGCGGTAGTTTTTGCTGTAGAGCGGCCACAAAAAACTGGTCACACACAGCCGTAACACACACACACACAGACAGACAGACATTTTCCAAAACTGGTCGAAATGGACTCAGCACACCTCAAAACGTTCGAATCCGTCAAAATTCGAAATTCGAAAATTTGCACGAATCCAATACTTTCTTCTATATATTAGATATAGAAGAAAGTAATATCTATAATTTACTTTATTAAGAAGAAAAATTTTGAAACGGGTAAAAATGTCTAAAAATATTGCAATCGCTAGGAGCTTTTTAGGAAGTCTTTTTTGGTTTTAATCTTGTAAAATTCTTCAAAAGCTAATCCGATATTAATTTTACTAGTTAATGCTTCAAATAAAAAAGTAATTATCCTTAATCCTTCACAGTAAATTATTTTTAACCTTTTTACTTTCTTCTATATCTAATATATAGAAGAAAGTATTGGATTCGTGCAAATTTTCGAATTTCGAAGGATTCGAACGTTTTGAGGTGTGCTGAGTCCATTTCGACAATTTTTGGAAAATGTCTGTCTGTGTGTATGTGTGTGTATGTGTCACGTCTGTGTGTGACCAGTTTTTTGTGGCCGCTCTACAGCAAAAACTACAGCATGAAATCCAACGAAATTTGGTACACATATGTGCCCTTATGTGAACTTGTGCCCATTGGTTTTTGGCGCGTATTCCTCGAAGGGCGGTGGAGCAATGGGACGTTTTTTGAGTTACGCGTGCTTGCTATTCCTCAGGAAGTAACTGGCGGAATCAAACAAAATTTGGTCCATATGTTGCCATCAACAGGAACAGGTGCTGATTCAATTTTGGTGCCAATAACTCAAACGGGGGTTGAGCTATAGAACGTTTTTTGTCGTCAATTGTGACTGCTGTATCTCAAGAAATAATGAACGGAATGAAAAAAAAAAATTACCGGCAAGTTGCCCTTAGTGGGTATAAGAACTGATTTTATTTTGGTGTCAACAGCTAAAAAGGGGGTAGCGCAATCGCCTGTTCTTTTTTTTCCATTGTGAGTGCCCTATCTCAAGAAGTAATGCTACGTTCTGGTTGAAATTTGGAATATATGTGAATCCATATGTAAACAGGCTTTGGTTCAATTTTGACGCCAATCGCTCCAAGAGGTGTTGATTTTTTTTTTTTTTTTGCGAATAAAAATATTTTTATTAATGCAACAATAAGAAAGATAAATCGTAATAGATTGTCGTCTGCGTATTTCTCGTGGTTTTAATTGTATGGAAATGATAGGAAATATTATCTCAATGATTTAAAATTTTTAACTGTTGCCATCTTGCGTTTGTTAACAAATAAAATATTTGTAATTAATTCAAGCAAGGCTTTTAAAATAACTTTCAATTTTCGCTCTTTGCTTTGCTTTTGCAATAATTCAGACATTGGAATGGTCGTCAAGTTTTTGCATGTGTAATTTTGTTTTCGTTGGGAATATTGCTTCCTCGTCAAGCATGTGGAGGGATCAGAAAAAAAAAGAAAAATATAGAAGAAAGTTTCGTGATGGCCACAACATACTAGTTTGGTTATCTAATCAAATTTATCTTTTTCCTGGACGTGAAGTAAACTGACCGGGACGCCGGAATTTTGTCTGAAAACCGGGACTGTCCCGATGAAATTGGGACGCCTGGCATGTCTAGTTAAACACCATGCTGTTTCAAAAAAAAAAAAAAATCAAATAAAGTTTGTCTAATGTTTAAACTTTACACTCATTTTATTCAAAACTTGAAGGAGTTCGCGTGCATCGCTTTGCTTCTTACTGTCTAATTTGTTATCATTACGTAAATGAAAATTATTTACTTTTATAAACTTGAGGTGTTTTTTTCTCCTAGCAACGAGTGTTAACAAAGGGTGCATCCTAACCCATATGATATAGAATAGAATATGACACGAAATATGACAATAGAAAAGAAATATTTGTTAATAAATATTTCTTTTCTATTAATGAAAATCGACAAAGTATGCTTGAAAAAAGTTTTGTCGTCAATGTCGTTTATATTATTAATAAACATTTTTTGCAACAGTATATGAAGCAGAAAGTAATAAATATAAAATAATAATTACGAATAAAAGGCTGAAAATACTGAGGGTTAAATATTAAATATGAACAGCTAAAGTCAAACCATAAAACTGTGTATGGAAACAAAAGAATAAGAAACATTTTGGTTTGATAGCTAGTTAAAGCTTTCTGATTCATATAAAAAAATCATCTTCTAAAAATTAAAAAGTCTATAATATTTACAACACTGAAGATATACGTCACGAGAAAAAAAATCCTTTATACTTGCCCTAACCGCGTTTAATAAAAAAACCGTATGTTACTTATCACTAAGTATAAAGAATATCCATATCAGATCAAGTTATACTTTTCAGTGGGATTGCTTAATTCGGCAGTTGATATTGTTTGGTATGAATTTTCTGCAAAGAAGGGAAAAGGTAAAATGCCCGGAACGACTAATGAAAAAAATATTGGTTTTTAACTTTTCCTGCAATATCGCACATTGTTGTAATAAACCTCGTTTGTGCTATTCTGATTGGCCTCGTAGAATTAAAAGATGGTCACCGAGGACCGTTAGTGGGTCTGTTTTCTGTTATAATGGGTAAGATTTTGTAGTATTCCCTTTACTTGAACGGAAGAAAAATAAAAAGGTTGATTTTTATGCTATCAATAAGAGCAGAAAGAAAAAACACAACTCTTATAATAAATGCTATTTTAATATTTGTGTTCATTTTTCCTGTTCCTAACTGTTTCAGAGTATTATATTTTTAAGAAGTTTAGAGTAAACATTATCCTTCTTACAAGTATTTTTATTACAGTTTATTCAATCTCCCACTTTTAAATACCGTATACTTTTTCTTCTTATCTTACATTCTAAACTTGTCATCCACTTCATTTTTGATGTTGTGTGCTTTTCAATATTGTTCAGTTTGTTACTATTGCTGCAGCTGTCTTTATTCATTCAAAACAGAGTTCTGTGATTCATCCATACATAAATATCGGAACTTGGTTAAAAAATATAGAAAAATAATAACTAGTATGTTGTGGCCATTACGAAACTTTCTTCTATATTTTTCCTTTTTCTGATCCCTCCCCATGCTTGACGAGGAAGCAATATTCCTAACAAAAACAAAATGACACATGCAAAAACTTGACGACCATCTCAATGTCTGAATTATTGTAAAAGCAAAGCAAAGAGCGAAAATTGAAAGTTACTTTAAAAGCCTTACTTGAATTAATTACAAATATTTTATTTATTAAAAAACATAAGATGGCAACAGTTAAAAATTTTAATTCATTGAGATAATATTTCCGATCATTTCCATACAATTAAAATCACGAGAAATACGCAGACGACTATCTATTACGATTTATCTTTCTTATTGTTGCATTAATAAAACTATTTTTATTCGCAAAAAAAAAAAAAAAAAAAAAAAAAAATCAACACCTCTTGGAGCGATTGGAGTCAAAATTGAACCAAAGCCTGTTTACGTATGGATTCAGATATATTCCAAATTTCAAACAGAACGTAGCATTACTTCTTGAGATAGGGCACTTACAATGGAAAAAAAGAACGGGCGATTGCGCTACCCCCTTTTTAGCTGTTGACACCAAAATAAAATCAGCTCTTATACCCACTAAGGGCTACTTGTCAAAAATTTTTTGTTTGATTCCGTTCGTTATTTCTTGAGATACAGCAGTCACAATTCATGACGAAAAACGTTCTATAACTCAACCCCCGTTTGAGCTATTGACACCAAAATTGAATCAGCACCTGCTCCAGTTAGGGGCAACATATGGACCAAATTTTGTTTGATTCCGCCAGTTACTTCCTGAGGAATAGCAATCACGCATAACTCAAAAAACGTCTCATTGCTCCACCCCCTTGGAGGAATTCGCGCCAAAAACCAATGGGCACAAGTTCACATAGGGTCACATATGTGTACCAAATTTCGTTCAATTTCATGCGATAGTTTTTGCTGTAGAGCGGCCACAAAAAACTGGTCACACACAGACGTGACACACACACACACATACACACACACACACACATACACACACACACACATACATACACACACACAGACAGACAGACATTTTCCAAAAATAGTCGAAATGGACTCAGCACACCTCAAAACGTTCGAATCCGTCAAAATTCGAAATTCGAAAATTTGCACGAATCCAATACTTTCTTCTATATATTAGATATAGAAGAAAGTAAAAATGGTATCCTGCGTACAAGAGTGTTTTTCCGTTTCGTCATTTTCGATTATTTTGCAAATCTTTCTGAATCATTTAATGCTTTTAGGAGGAGGGATAGTGTTCGACCAACAATTTTCTCACTTTATGTTGTACTAGTGTTACCCGCAACTAGTATTTCTTTATATATACCCGCAACTTGTACATTTCTTTGCCCGTAATATAAAAATTAAAAGGTCTTTTAGTTCGCCTGTATATTTACAAATAATGTATGGTGAATTTTCTCGCCAGTTGGCTTGTACCCATGTTACGGTTCCACGTTATGATTATTTCGTATCTCGCCAATCGGCTTGTACCCATGTTACGGTTCCACGTTATGATAATTTCGTAAATAATGTATGGTGAATTTTCACGCCAATATGCTTGTTCCCATGTTACAGTTCCACGTTATGATAATTTCGTAATTTATTCATCCATCTTATGATAGTTTTGTTCTTAAAATTGGAATAGAAAAAGAACCACATCGAATTTTCAAAAAATCGCTTCGAGGTGCACACCCCCATGCTACAAACTAACTTTGTGCCAAATTTCATGAAAATCAGCTGAACGGACTAGGCGCTATGCGCGTCACAGAGATCCAGACATCCTACAGACATCCTCCGTACATCCAGACAAAGAGACTTTAAGCTTTATTATTAGTAAGGAAAAGATGTTGAAGATGTGTTTTTTGTCGTTTCGACTACTTTGTCGCTGGCATTGTTGGTTGCATATTCGTCTCACGTGCCTATAGAAATGAGACATAATAGAGACATTTTTCAAGAAAAGTACGACTTACTCTTGCTCTCAACTCATGCGAGTGGAAAGTTTCTTCAGGAGCTGAAATTACTGCAGTCTTTGAAAGACATTGACATCATGACATTTAGTGGATGTGGAGTCGTGTCGTTGAAGAGGAGCCTAATCCTTGCCATCTTTGGGGCCCACTTGACTTATGGTTTAATGATGGTTAATTTTAACAAGTAAAATTACAACTTGCTTACATGTATTACTGTTTTTCTGTTGAAAAATATTGCATCAAAGACTTTGAGAAAATGTTCGAATTTACGGATATGAATTTCTCATACAGATAAGTATTACTGATTGTAAGAAGCAGTATGTGTGTTGACGCACATACATTTATAAAACTTTTAAATTTTTACCGGAAACATCGTTTTACATTTTTTATACACCGGGATATTATTAAGTGTCATGAAATACAAAGCCAACACAATATTATATTCCGTTTGCTGGAAAATAGTTTAAAATATTCAATGATTTGCAAGAAAAATATTAAATTCGTTGCATATTTATCAAGAACATATCGCATCCCACCAAGAAAAGTGACTCAAATAATTAAAAAAAAAAACTGCATTAGAGATAATGAAGGCTTTACGCAATCGTAGTTTTATGTGATTAGGTCTCAAATATTACAATAAACGGAAAACAAATTATCATGTGGAGTTTACTGATTAGTTTTTGTTGATTAAGATAATAATGCATACTTAAAGCTCGAAAATGTTTCTTTGAAATTATGAAATTTTATGTTGTTTTACTATTGATTATGTCGTTTTACCCCACACCAGTTATGTAAACTAACTTTTTGCGAGTTTTGTGGCAAGAAAGAGCATTAAGTTTAGATTTTATTTCTATAGTTACTTCGTTTTCCCAAAATTTTGAGCTAAGTCATTTTCCTTGTCGGGGTGCGATAGGAAATGTTAGTGGCGCGCCTGACTTTTTGACTCTGGAATGTACACTTCAATTCGAACTGTCCAGCTTAAAAAAAAGACTCTTATTGAACACTCATGCATCGAGAGAAAGCAGCACTAGTCATCTCTACTTCCACACTTAAGGTGTAAGCTGTAGGGGAAATAAATTTTCTCCATTCTGCTGCAGTCGAGGTAACTGCTCAACGACCAAGCACGTAGGACTTTCGGGAGCATAAAATTTACAAGCGCGTACTGTCCTGTACTCGGTGAATCCTTGTAGTCTTGTGCATTAAATTTGAGACACTTCAATACCCAGTCTGTTGTTCCAATCACGCTCGGATAATCCCGATAAATGTATTCAGTCCTTTATTATTTCATAAGCTAAACCACGCCATTACAAGTATGAGTGTACATTTCATCCATTATGTCATGTAATATCCGTCATTTATACAAGCAGTGTTATTAAATTAAGAGTCCAAGTATTAGAGCTCTGAGAAATAATTTTACGAAGTTGTTAAATCGGTAGTATATTGGTGTAGGTAATTTAAATACGGTTTCATAGTAAAAAAGGCTTAACGTAAAATTTTAACCTTCGGAAAATAAAATTTGCTGTGTTTCATAAAATTCGATGCAGTTTCAGAACCAATGCAGATATAACTTTAAAAGAACATATTATCTAAAATTTCATGTTTTCGACACAGAAAATAAGTAAAAATAATACTTTCATGAAAATTGAATCACGCAAAATTTATTTAGATATGGTTTTTGAAATTTTATTCCTGTATTCTGGTTAGGTTAAAAACATATATCACAAGCTTACAGTTGTAATTTATTCTAAACAATACGCGTGCATACATTTATATTTGCTAATAATTCTGCATATGAGGCAGCGAGAAGCAAAGTGATGTAAGTGGACATTTTCAAATTCTGAGTATTATGCTTTTAAAGTTGCGGTTCTAAGTAGGCTATCGTTGAAAAGTTTTTTAAATCATGCAGTACAACAGCACCTATCAGGGCTACTTGTATTATCTCTTGCCCCAAATTAGAGTAGAAGTTCGCTTACCATTTGGACTGGCTATCTCCAAATTTTTAACTTTGTCACTTACATCTCTTTGCTTTACACCGCTTCATATGTTTAACTGTATTTTATAAAAATACTGAAGAATGTTCGTCACCCCTCTATTACTCCTCAATTGATATTGATGAAAAGATTACTTGAACTAATGGACTTTTCAAATGGTTCGGAGAGTTTAATATTCTTGATAAACTACTTTTAATCTAAAAAATGCAGGCAAATTGCTTTTTTGTGCTTCGAAATTAACAGACTTGAATAAAATATAATAATATGGTTAAACATCAACTCGATTGTGAGTTTGCTTTTGAGGGAAATGTTTTCTCCGTTAATGTCACATACAATTGGTTAATCGTTCATTAGAACTGTATTCAAACATTTTTCATTGTGCATTTCTAAAAGATTTTTCATTACAGCTCATCTTTTGTATTTGCTTTTATTGTTGCAAGGTACATTAGGTGTTTTCGTATAATCATTAAATTTATAAAGTAAAAAATAATTTGCTCACATAATTATGAAATAAAATAGTTCACAAAATCGTGTGGTGAAAAATCTACGCAACATAAGAGAAGAATCAGATTAAAAAAAAAAGGCCATTGATGAAATATATTTTCCATACCTGGCCAAAGAAAATGATTACGCAAACTAAATAAACTATCAATGGTTTTAAAAGATATGAGTATGGATATGAAAAATATAAACTCTGCAAGTTTTAAATACTGATCATGTGCTCATGTGCCATAAAACGGAAACCAAATGGTGTCTACGCTGGCATGGTTCAACTCAAAGGATATGGATGTGAAACATAAATGTTGTAATATTGTTAACTATTGACTATGAGCCACAAAAAGAAAACTAAAGTGTATTTCTGCAGGAGTAGTTTAATACAACAGTTCGCATTGTTCGGTGTAAAGTTTTCAGAAGGGACTGAAAAAAGCAGCATAAAAACCTTTCGAAATAGAATTTGTAAGCACGTTTTCCCTATAGCGTCACTCCTTACTCTTATAAATGTCGCATATGCTTCCGTAATTAGTCTGTTACGTTATAAAATAAGATATCAAATAGTACTAGCTGAATTATTTGCGGTTACGATGGGTCTGATTTTGTGGTATTCGTTCTATTTGAGAAAAAAACAAATAACAAAGCTCATTTACATGCTATCGTCACTGAAAATTAGTAGGCGAAAGAGAGTTTTTCCAACAGTAGCAATTGCAGTAGTCGTGTATGTTTTACCACTGTTTAATTCGTTTAAAGTACTGTATCATTATGATGTTATGACTTTACATTACCCTCTTTACAAACATTTGTATGACAAACCTTTCAGTAGCCCCATTTTTAATGCTATATATTTAGCAGTAAAAAGTTACACTTATAGCTCAATATCTATGTCATTTTCGATTCTTTGCTCTTTCTTCTATAATTCCGTATGCAGCAGTTGTTGTAACAGCCTTACTCTATTTAGAATGGAATTCTATGGAGTTCCCGTGGACAAATATCCGAACTTGGCAAGAAGATACAGAAACTTAATAAAAACTATTTCCTACGCTCAAAACTGTTTTTCTACACCTACTTTCTTAATTGTTCTACAAATCTTTATCAAATATTTAGTAATTTTAGCCACAACAGTTCTACTTGGTTCTAGAATCTCATTATTGTTTCTTGTCGAAATGATTAACATTCTCTTACTAACCACTCTGATCTTAATATTGTTAATTTTAAATTCGTCTCGCATACCAATAGAAATGAAACGCAACAAGGAAATGTTTCATGAGAAGCATGAGTTACTTTTACTTTCAAATCACCGAAATGGCGGGAAGTCATACCCTGAACGAACTCTGCTACAGTGCTTGAAAGACAATGAAGCCATAACTTTTAACGGATGTGGCATCGTTTGGTTTTCAAAAGGCTTAATTATTACCATTTTGGGAGCTGATTTAACTTACGGTTTGTTATTAATTACCATACAGAAATAGAAATTTGATTAATAGTTCTCATTAAAACGGTTGGATGAAACCTAAATAAAAATACTTTATACTTTTATTTTCTTTAGTTTATTTCATGTGTTCTGAACATTGATGTCTTGAATAAACCTATTGCAAATCCAGTGCTTTTTCTTTAACTCAATTCATCTGCCTGAGATGCTTTTACAGTAAGTATTTCAACACTAGATGGATCAGTAATTTTATCTTAAAGGTAAAAGAGGAAAATGGTAAATTTAAAAAAAAAACCTTATGTGGAGTTGACAGTTCACACGACTTGTATGTGTTACCGATAAAGTTTAAAAACCATCATGTTCAATAATCATTAGGCGTGGTATATAATGCCTAAAACAAAAACCGTCAAAGGCTAAAAACATTCACACTTCACACATTTCCTAGGTATTTTATTAGAAGGACGAGATACCGATAAAGTATTAAATACCTCTCCCACTCATTTCGAATATCACGTGGCTGACACTTGACTGCCCACGAGTGCCTCTGGTTCCTAATTGGTCAGTTGCACTTGGTAGTTGGTTCAAAGTCGTCTAATTAGGCAATTTTACTTAAATTTGTTCAAAAAAACAATTTTTTTTTTGTTGTGCCTCATGAAAATGGAGGAACATGCTATAGTTTTAGAGAAGTAATCATGGTCTAAAGATGTAAAACAGCAATTCGACGATGAAATAACTCTCCAAAATTCGATTTAATGCTGCAAGAAACAGGTTTTGACCGAAACTTCTTAACAAAAAGTAATAAATGATGTGCAAAAAACCCTACTTTGCCTAAAATTTTCGCCATTATATAAGATGCTTAGGCAATCAATAGAATACCGGCGTTTCATACTTTGCCTGTAACATCTTATATATCTTTTCTCTAATCTCTTTTTCTGTCGGTCTGCCAGACATTCCTTATTCGTTTATCAAATTCCATGATTTACCCCACATTTTAAAGCTTATTGTGCTGGCTAATGACGAAAAATGGACCTACGTTCTTAAAATATACCGCTTCTCTTAAATGTGAGGGTTGAACTCATCTAAGATGAAGTCTTTTAAAGGATGCGTCGATTTTTCGATAGATATATAATCGGAAATTATTATTTTTTTCGAAGGGAGAGCCCCTCAGTCGGTAGTGCATTCAGCTTTCAACCGAATAGTCACGGGGTCAAGCCTCTGTTCGAGTGGCCTATCTTTATAGCATTTTTAAGGTATTCATTTTCGCTACAAGGCCTTAGACGTTAAAACTAATGCAGTGGAAATGCTCTCCGCTTTTTGGCTCCTTGATGCAGCCTTCATTAGACATTACTGATCTACAACATGTAACGCATTTTTAATTCATTATCGCTTGAAAGTTCGTGAGCTATTGGGTCCGGTAATTTTCTATCTAGCGAATATACGAATTTTAAATAGCGTGTTTTCATGTGATATTTACAGTGGGTGGCCAAATTATTAGGGACACTCCTCAAATTCTCCCATTTTCAAGTTTAGGCTCACTTTTTGAAGAAATAAACCACGAACCACATTTTTTTTATTTTAAATTGCTGCTGGTGTCATTATTACTGATTTTTAGAAGTGACAACACTAAAAGTCTGCGTCATTTTACAAATATTTGAGGTTGTTCCAGTTATAGCCTGTAATGAAAAAAAAAAAAAAAAAACTGATGTTAATTATATTAAGAATTCTATAATTATTTCTTCAAAAGTTTTGGTGTCTGCTCTAGTTAATACGTAATTAACCCTTATTAATAAAGCAATGTTACTACAGTTGGCGATTAAATTTCAATATTTGATTTATATTGTTGCTTGATGTTGTCAAAACTGTTTTTTCAAGAATAGGCAAGGCTTCAAACATGTCTCCTAGAAGGTGTAGGGAAAAACAAGCATTGCTACTTCCTTCCACACACACCCAGAGAGTTATTGCAAGTATAACAGGTGTTTTTAGGTCAATAGTTGGATATATCAAAATTGAAATTGCCCAAAACATGCCACTGAAAGTGGATCACTTAAGAAAATGTGACAGAAAACACATCATCAATGCTCGCACCGGCCACAGATAGTGATATTTCCCTCAAAAATCGCAAAAGGAATGTAGTCCGTCTTACTTGTGAATAAACCGGGCGTTGAAGATTCCACCAGGACTGTCTGGAGGTGATTGGTAAAAGAGTAAAAAAATCCTTGCCGCACCGAGGCTGAGAAAAAGCTTATACAGTGGGCAAAAAACAACCAGAAAAAAAAGAGAACCTGTTGAGGATTGGAATCGTGTAAGTACTATTTGTAAGTAGTGCTATAATAACAAATAATGTTATTATTTTGATTAGTTTAATGTTTTATAGGCATGCTTCTCCGACGACTCCACTTTTAGCATTTTGGTCGAAAAAAGTTAATTTTACCAGTGCCCCCCAGGTGGCGTGCAACGCCACCTGGGGGAGGTATTCCACCAAGAATGTTTTTTAGAGAGTGTTAAATATTCGAAAAAGCACATATTCCAGGTTCTACGGCCGGTACAAGGAGCAGTGATTCGTTTTCTGTCACATTTCTCTATGCAATCTGCTTTCAGTGACTTGTTTTGGTCAATTTTAAGCTTTAGATGCGTGCAACTACTGACCTAGAAACACCTGCTGAATTTGCAATAGCTTTCTGGAAATATAAGAAGGAGAATATAGTAATGCCTTATTTCCCTACATTTTCTAAGGGACGTGTCTGAAGCCTTGCCCATTCTTAAAAAAAGTTTTGACAAAATCAAACAATAATATGAATCAAATATTGAAATTTAATCGCAAACTGTAGCAACATTGCTTTATTAATAAGTGTTACTTACGTATTAACTATGACAGACACCAAAACTGTTGGAAAAATAATTCTAGAATACTTTGTATAACCTCACGACAACAGCAGTTTTTTCTTACTAGAGACTAAAACTGGAATAACCTCAAATATTTGTAAACTGAAGCAATCTGGTATTGTTGCCACTTTTAGAAAACAATAATAATGATACCAGCTGCTAGCTATGCAAAGTTAAAAAAAATGTGGTTAATTTTTCTTCTTATTATTTTTTTTTTTATTTAATAAGTGTAAACTTGAAAATGCAAAAATTTGAGAAGTGTCCCTAATAATTTGGCCACTCACTGTATAGGGGTACAAATTTCGATCGTAAAGGCTTCGCACTTGTCTGCTAGTGTACTGTAATTGCTTTATCAGGACTTTTTTTCTTACTTTACCTTAATAGCATTTGTCATTTAATAGAATGACTAGGTATCATGTACAATGGCTAGGGAAAGTTTGTAATATTTCCCATATTTCATGTCTAGCCTAAAAAGATCGGTATTACACATAATGCCTAGGCATTCTATAAAATGCTGGCGTTCATACTTCGCCCAGCAACATACATATTAATGCTTTCCTTCGATTTTAGCTTCCAAAAGTAAGCTTTTTTGAAATGTTTATTTTAATATTGGATTTTTAAAATTTACAACGGAATTTTTTTAGTTATTACTTTTAAGCTGTTTTTGCCTGTATGAGATTCAAAACGACGGATACTCTTGATAAAAAATGGAAAGTTTTCGATGGTAAATTTAATAATCTTAAACTGTTTGTGCACGGGAAAAAATGCATAAAAATAATTATTTTATGAAAAATAGAGCTCCACGCAAAAAGAAAAGTTACCCCATTATTTTTTTCCATCAAAACAGTTGACATTTGGTATCTTTCTCATCATCTATATATATATGACAAAATATTGACAAAATTATAGCTTAGCATTAATGGAAGCAACAAAAAACAGTATTTTATAATGCTTTCGAAATTCATGAAATATTGATTTTGTCTGCTTAACAAACTCTCATGATATACTTGTCAGCATGAATCATTCATGCTGCTTTCTTCAGATGAAACTCAAATGCGCCAAAATAAATCTTCATTTTCATTACTTGAGAAAATTTCTTGAAGCTATGTTAAAGAAAAAAATGTGTTAAGCCTTAGTGATGTTTGATTTATGAATTTTGTACGTAGATTTTATAAAGCTAAACAAAGTGCATTCAAAAACTTTTTCTTAGCTTTAACTGTATAAACTCCTGCTCATTGGTTTTATCCTGTATCAGCTAAACACTATGTAAAAGTTGTACTTTCGATGCATTTTCACTAAAACATAAGATTATCTTGAGCATCTAAACTGTATGAATGTTTTGTGATACTTTAAAAGCAAAACCTGTGAAAGCAAGAGGAAAACTCTCAAAAGAAAAAAAGCTCTTGCAATTGTTTTTTCCAGTCGATTATACTAGATGTAGTATTTATACTTAACTGTGTGTTGATGAAACGTAAGAACCATAGTCATAATTTTCATAACCGATACAGTGTCAAATATAAAAGTTTAGTGATATGATGGAGTAAAGATGACGAAATGGTATGGTGGGGAGATATCGAGTACTCTTTATCTATCAATTTGTATTGGAGCAATTCTTACAGTATTAACAGTATATTAAATGTAATTTTTAACACTTAAAATACTTATAACCATATGGGTGATAAGAAATAATTAAAATCGTGAGTGTCATGACCTTTAATTTAGTCGTATACTATGAAAACAAACAATCATATTGTCACGTACGAGAAGCATAAGTGAAAACAAAATATTTTGCCTATTGCCATACATGATCAGCATAATACAAAAGTAAACTTTTTTGCCAAGCTTTTAATATGCAAAGAACTTATATCTGGAATTTCATAACCAATATCAGCTGCATAACTCACGAAAAGATGTGGTCACAAGTCTCAAAGAAAAAAATGGGTAAAGAAAAAACGTTTGATTTTTCAAACTTTAATCCAATGCTTATGGCGTTTGATTTCATTGGATTGCATGTCTATCAGGGAAATTTTAACCTCGAAGTATTAATAAAGAACATTTTATTTTTGATTTTTCCCATATTATCACATTTAGTTTTTACAGATATGGTCATTTCATACTATTTTAGCTTAAAGGACGACACAAATAACTTTCAAATTGTTGGTTCCGGAGTAATAACGTACTCAACCATTTTCTTGCTGTGGTATGCTATGCGCTTGAAATGTAAAGGTCTCCGAGAATTATTGCCGAGTTTAAGTTCAAATCAGTCTTCAAAGTCAATGTTCAACAAGATTTCAACCGCAATTACCATATTGGTTTTTGCTGTCCCGGTATTTATATGCCTAATATCTTTAGGAAATATTAAAAATTTTATGAATTGTTTCTCAAAAGTAAATAGTTTCTATAAGTACTTTTATAGGGGCTATTTGAATCCCTCACCAATCAACAAAATTTACCTGCCGCTGAAAATGTACTTCTCATTAACAATTTGTACTTCGATTCCTGCTATTTTCGCACTAATGTATTGTGCAATTTGCTACAGGAGCTGCGTCTTGCTTTCTGAGTACAGAAGCGATTTTCTTGAAGCCTCAGTGCTTGAATATCCTTGTTTACTACAGAGGTACAGAAAAATCATAAAGCTTTTGAGCGAAATACAAAGTTTGTTCTCAATTCCAACCCTACTAATACTTTTATACGTGTTTCTCTTGGACTTCTGGTGTCTTGCAACAGCACTGATGATTGAAAAACTTGAAGATCGTGATAGGTTTTGGACCATTACAGTTTTCTTCATCTCCTTTTCTATTTCGTCATTCATTTTGCTTATTTTGTACTCTTCTCGAATACCAATGGAAATGGAGACAAATAAATCATGTTTTCAGGAAAAAGAAGAATTTATTTTGCTTCAACCGTTTTCAAATGAACAAAGATACCGATATCTTTCCGTGATACGCTGCCTTAAAGAAACCACAACTGTAACTTTTCACGCCTGTGGTATGATGCAATTGACACGCAGCTTAGTCCCAGGAATCAGCGGCGCCGTGCTAACTTATGGTTTATTGATTTTAAATATCCATAAGTAAGGTAACAGTGAAACGGAAAAAAACCTTAGAGTAGGAATTAGTAAATGGGGAGAGCAAGTCCAATCATTTGCTTAGCGAAAGCTGAGATAAAGATTCCGAGTCACGTGACTCTACAAGGACGAATGGTTGAAACGTTTTGCGTGAAACTAGCGAAAGATGCCTGATTTCTTGCCTCAAAATCAATCATGTGACTTAGGATCTTAGCTTTGCGAAAGGAAGTGATCACTCCCTCCTTTTTATATCTTTTGTCCGGATTATCCGAATCTCTGGATAATCCGGACAAAATTTGTAACTATTATAAACATTTCAAGTTCGCACAGATAATAAGGACTCAAGAACGCTGAACATTCGATTACTATTTTGATCTACTTATGATAAAATGTTTCTATGACAATGCTTCTTTCGAACGCCTTGCAGTTCAACAAGTTCATCAGTCAGGATTTTTTATTTAAAAATGATATAAAAAATATTTTGATGATTTTTTTTAATGTCTTGTGAACAGTTCTATGTACTTTCGTTACAAAACATGTATTTTTTACAGCAATGAGTAGTTAGTCTGCTCATTTAAGTATTTGTACCGCTTATTACCATCATTCCCGGGATTATCGTCATTTCGGTTATCCGGATTGCCCTTGGTTCTCTGTATTGCGGATAAACGAGGCTAAAGTGTATGCGCTTCATGGCATTACTGTTTTCTTCACACACGAGGTGTGGCGAAACAAATAAGTTAATTAATGTTAACAATGTTCTAATACTGAAAAATGTGCAGTTGTATAACAGTACTTCGGAGAGCCTTTCTTGGAGATTGTCGAACACTTTTCCTTTGTTTAATATGACGTATTTTTATATTGACTATCGCTCTCAAGGAACTGCTGTATACGACGTTGGAGATGCCCGTACTTGTCGAAAGTCTGTATGTAAATAAGGAGATCGTCCCATTGATAATTTGTTAACGACTGTTTCTTGCTGATTTCTTTGTTTCACCCTGCAATGAATATCATTTTTAGTCGGCGCAAGACGTCGATTCAGTTCTTGTCGAAATGTTCTTTAGGTTTCTGTCCAATTTACGACCCAAAATACGCTCACCTACTATCTAGCGCCCCATGGCTAGGCTCACCATGTTCACAATTTCTCTCAACAAACTGCTGTATCCGGTGTTGAAGATGCCCGTACTGGTCAGTATTCCAGTACATCTTGACTGGTCGTCCAAAGTATGTACGTAAATAACGAGGTAGTTCCTGTTGGTGATTGGTTAAAGTCTACACCTTGTTTATTTCATTGTTTCATCTAACAATGAATAGCATTTTTAGTCGGCGCACGATGTCCATTCAGTTCTTGTTGAAATGTTCTTTGGGTTTCTGACCAATTTACGGCACAAATTCCTCTAGCTATTCTCTAGCGTTCCATGATTAGGCTCACCGCACGTCCGGGATTATGCCATACATATAGTTATTGACTAGATGCACAACGAGAAACAGATTCCATGAGCAACCGATTAAGCGGGCAAATGTCCATAACTTTTACGGAACGAGATCATTGGTTGCATTTGCATTCTGGGTAGGTGGTGCTGGTACAATGCCGACCAGTGGCTGCTGCGAGGGAGTTAGTTCTGTACCTAGTTATACAAAGGCTATGTATTAGCCTGGACAGTCTTGGATTTCTAGGGCTGTCCGTCTTAGGCGGTATAAAGAAAACGTCTGAGTTTTTAAGAATTTTATCTATAATTAGCAAGGTTTTTGTTTCTAAAATTTTGAACCTGTATGATGAAATTGACTAGTTTGATTTGGAAAAGAGGGTGCAAGGTATGAATAAAATCATAATGATAACTCTACAGATACAGATTTTTCATTCGATGAACGTACGCAGTAACACAGTCGAAATGGACAATAAAAAACCGAAAGCTAGGCTAAGTTCTAGTTTTCATCTAGCACCGAAATACTAAATACCATTGAAGAGAAATCACGAGGAATTTCAAAACACTTTTTAAAACTAGTATGTTGTGGCCATCACGAAACTTTCTTCTATATTTTTCTTTTTTTCTGATCCCTCCCCATGCTTGACGAGGAAGCAATATTCCCAACAAAAACAAAATTACACATGCAAAAACTTGACGACCATCCCAATGTCTGAATTATTGCAAGAGCAAAGCAAAGAGCGAAAATTGAAAGTTATTTAAAAAGCCTTGCTTGAATTAATTACAAATATTTTATTTGTTAACAAACACAGGATGGCAACAATTAAAAATTTTAAATCATTGAGATAATTTTTCCGATCATTTCCATACAATTAAAATCACGAGTAATACGCAGACGACAGTCTATTACGATTTATCTTTCTTATTGTTGCAATTATAAAGCTATTTTTATTCAAAAAAAAAAAAAAAAAAAAAAAAAAAATCAACACCTCTTGGAGCGATTGGCGTCAAAATTGAACCAAAGCCGTTTTACATATGGATTCACATATATTCCAAATTTCAACCAGAACGTAGCATTACTTTTTGAGATAGGGCACTTACAATGGAAAAAAAGAACGGGTGATTGCGCTACCCCCCTTTTTACTTTCTTCTATATCTAATATATAGAAGAAAGTATTGGATTCGTGCAAATTTTCGAATTTCGAATTTTGACGGATTCGAACGTTTTGAGGTGTGCTGAGTCCATTTCGACTATTTTTGGAAAATGTCTGTCTGTCTGTGTGTGTGTATGTATGTATGTGTGTGTGTGTGTGTCACGTCTGTGTGTGACCAGTTTTTTGTGGCCGCTCTACAGCAAAAACTATCGCATGAAATTGAACGAAATTTGGTACACATATGTGACCCTATGTGAACTTGTGCCCATTGGTTTTTGGCGCGAATTCCTCCAAGGGGGGTGGAGCAATGGGACGTTTTTTGAGTTATGCGTGATTGCTATTCCTCAGGAAGTAACTGGCGGAATCAAACAAAATTTGATCCATATGTTGCCCCTAACTGGAGCAGGTGCTGATTCAATTTTGGTGTCAATAGCTCAAACGGGGGTTGAGTTATAGAACTTTTTTGTCGTGAATTGTGACTGCTGTATCTCAAGAAATAACGAACGGAATCAAACAAAATTTTTTTGACAAGTAGCCCTTAGTGGGTATAAGAGCTGATTTTATTTTGGTGTCAACAGCTAAAAAGGGGGTAGCGCAATCGCCCGTTCTTTTTTTCCATTGTGAGTGCCCTATCTCAAGAAGTAATGCTACGTTCTATTTGAAATTTGGAATATATGTGAATCCATACGTAAACAGGCTTTGGTTCAATTTTGACTCCAATCGCTCCAAGAGGTGTTGATTTTTTTTTTTTTTTGCGAATAAAAATAGTTTTATTAATGCAACAATAAGAAAGATAAATCGTAATAGATTGTCGTCTGCGTATTTCTCGTGATATTAATTGTATGGAAATGATCGGAAATATTATCTCAATGAATTAAAATTTTTAACTGTTGCCATCTTATGTTTTTTAATAAATAAAATATTTGTAATTAATTCAAGTAAGGCTTTTAAAGTAACTTTCAATTTTCGCTCTTTGCTTTGCTTTTACAATAATTCAGACATTGGGATGGTCGTCAAGTTTTTGCATGTGTCATTTTGTTTTTGTTAGGAATATTGCTTCCTCGTCAAGCATGGGGAGGGATCAGAAAAAGGAAAAATATAGAAGAAAGTTTCGTGATGGCCACAACATACTAGTTAGCTGTTGACACCAAAATAAAATCAGCTCCTATACCCACTAAGGGCTTCTTGCCGATAAATTTTTCTTTCATTCCGTTCATTATTTCTTGAGATACAGCAGTCACAATTGACGACAAAAAACGTTCTATAGCTCAACCCCCGTTTGAGTTATTGACACCAAAATTGAATCAGCACCTGTTCCTGTTAATGGCAACATATGGACCAAATTTTGTTTGATTCCGCCAGTTACTTCCTGAGGAATAGCAAGCACGCGTGACTCAAAAACCGTCCTATTGCTCCACCCCCCTTGGAGGAATTCGCGCCAAAAACCAATGGGCACAAGTTCACATAGCTACACATATGTGTACCAAATTTCGTTCGATTTTATGGGGTAGTTTTTGCTGTAGAGCGGCCACAAAAAACTGGTCACACACACACACACACACACACATACACACACACATACACACACACACACACACAGACAGACATTTTCCAAAAATAGTCGAAATGGACTCAGCACACCTCAAAACGTTCGAATCCGTCAAAGTTCGAAATTCGAAAATTTGCACGAATCCAATACTTTCTTCTATATATTAGATACAGAAGAAAGTAAAAAAAATTAACACCTTTTGGAGCGATTGGCGTCAAAATTGAACCAAAGGCTGTTTACATATGGATTCACATATATTCCAAATTTCAACCAGAACGTAGCATTACTTCTTGAGATAGGGCACTCACAATGGAAAAAAGAACAGGCGATTGCGCTACCCCCTTTTTAGCTGTTGACACCAAAATAAAATCAGTTCTTATACCCACTAAGGGCTACTTGCCGATAAATGTTTCTTTCATTCCGTTCATTATTTCTTGAGATACAGCAGTCACAATTGACGACAAAAAACGTTCTATAGCTCAACCCCCGTTCGAGTTATTGGCACCAAAATTGAATCAGCACCTGTTCCTGTTAATGGCAACATATGGACCAAATTTTGTTTGATTCCGCCAGTTACTTCCTGAGGAATAGCAAGCACGCTTGACTCAAAAACCGTCCTATTGCTCCACCCCCCTTGGAGGAATTCGCGCCAAAAACCAATGGGCACAAGTTCACATAGGGGCACATATGTGTACAAAATTTCGTTCGACTTCATGCGGTAGTTTTTGCTGTAGAGCGGCCACAAAAAACTGGTCACACACAGACGTGACACACATACACACACACAGACAGACTGACATTTTCCAAAAATGGTCGAAATGGACTCAGCACACCTCAAAACGTTCGAATCCGTCAAAATTCGAAATTCGAAAATTTGCACGAATCCAATACTTTCTTCTATGTATTAGATATAGAAGAAAGTAAAAAGGGATCGGGAATTAAAAATTAGCTGGCTTAAATTATGTAAAAAAATATTAATAGTAATGTTAATTCGTGATCTAGTTGGAGATTTTTAGCAATTTGCGATTGAAGTCAATTGTTTTTCATTCAGTGGGATAACCATCGTGGGGGAGGAAAATGCGTAGGATAAATTCCCCCCCCCCCCTGCAGGGCCAGCTCGGCCAGTTTTGCCACTCTGGACAAAAATGCAAAGTGCGAATGCTGACACCTCCATACGATTTAAAAAAAAAATCAAGGCGATAAATCATTAATAAATACAAGCCATGCACCATCTTGAACCATGGGAGCCAAAAAATAAAAGATGAATAAATAAATAACTAAATAAATAAATAAAAAAAAATTACAGCGCATCAAAATAAAACGTTTACATTTCAGCATCTTACCTCAGTAGGGGTAAGATGATCGATAGCTTTGGGCAAGATGCCTTATGGAAAATTAATGCACTGGGTTATTACATAAACTCCAGTTTATTAATGGAGAATACATTAGTGAACATATTACATGTACATCCAAATAGCATTGCCTTTTAGGTTTTTTTTAGGTTCCTTTTTCTTCTTAAGTTATATATATTTTCGCTCTTCAACAGACTGCACATTTGTTTTCAAATTCAGAAAGCAATTCTTGGAGCCAACTTCTGCATACAATGTATTTTATACAGTCATATATTATTTCCGGTGCTTCGTTGTAATCTTCTCGGCAATCGGAACTCATTATCATTTACACGTACAGAAACTTCCCCGTCTGATTCTTGGTATGGAAGATAGCGTTCAACCATTTCTTCTTCATTCGAAGATTCATCTTGACGGATACTCCGAAGTACGTATCTGCAAGTTTCACCGAAAATTTAGGCAGCAACAGCGTTGGGCTCGTCAACGTATTCACACAGGGTAAAGGTAATCATTTCAATGTTAGTTTATTCCAAACTAGTGGTACCCGCATGGCTTTGCCCGTAGTAGAAAATGAAAAGGTCTTTTGGTTCGCCTGTATATTTACAAATAATGTATGGTGAACTTCTTGCCAATTGGTTTGCTCATGTTACAGTTCCAAGTTATGATAGCTTGGTAATTTACTCGTCCATCTTACGATAATTTTGCTCGGGAAAATGTTCTTAGAATCGGAATAGAAAAAGAATAAAATTGAATTTTAGAAAAATCGCTCCGAGGTGCACACCCCCATGCTACAGACTAACTCTGTGCCAAATTTCATGAAAATCAACCGAACGGTCTAGGCGCTATGCGCGTCACAGAGATCCTGACAGACAGAGAGAGATCCGGACAGAGAGACTTTCAGCTTTATTATTAGTAACTAGTGATACCCGCACAGCTTTGCCCGTAGTAGAAAATTAAACGGTCATTTAGTTCGCCTGTATATTAGCAAATAATGGATGATCAATTTCTCGCCAATTTGCTATGTTAAATGGCTCGCCAATGTTACGGTTCCACGTTATGATGATTTCGTAATTTACTATTCCACGTTGTGATAATTTGCTCGGAAAATTTTTCTTAAAATTGGAATAGAAAAAGAACCACATCGAATTTTTGAAAAATCGCTTCGAGGTGCACACCCCTTTGCTACAGACTAACTCTGTGCCAAATTTCTTAAAAAACGGCCGAACAGTCTAGGCGCTATGCGCATCACAGAGATCCTGACAGATAGAGAGAGATCCGGACAGAGATACTTTCAGCTTTATTAGTAACTAGTGGTACCCGTTCGGCTTTGCCCGTAATAGAAAAATTAAAAGGTCTTTTGGTTCGCCTGTATATTTACAAATAATGTGTGGTGAAATTTCTCGCCAATTGGCTTGTACCCATGTTACGATTCCACGTTATGATAATTTCGTATCTTGCCAATTGGCTTGTGCCCATGTTACGGTTCCACGTTATAATAGTTTCGTAATTTACTCCTCCATCTTATGATAGTTTTGTTCTTAAAATTGGAATAGAAAAAGAACTACATCGAATTTTCGAAACATCGCTTCGCGGTGCACACCCCCATGCTACAAACTAACTTAATGTCAAATTTCATGAAAATTGGCCGAACTGCCTAGGCGCTATGCGCGTCACAGCGATCCTGACAGACAGAGATCCGGACAGACAGAGGGACATTCAGCTTTATTATTAGTAAAAAAGATATGATTGCAACATAAAAAACATACGCAATCTTTTTTTATCTTATTAATTCGCAATGAACTTTTTAGAAACCGCACACTGCTCTCAGACGAAAAGGAACGTACACTGTAAAAACAATTCAGAAACGTTCCTGGAAAATAATGTGCCCAGTTTCTGCAAGTAACATATCTTGCAAAAAACAGAAATGTTATCTGATAAAATTCAGTAACCTTTCTGAAATTATCCTGAAATCTTTCTGAAGAATTCAGATCTCCCCGGTTAAAGCCCCAGTCGTATCTCTAGAGCCTTCAGCGAATTCCTACGTTGGTTTAATATAATAGCTTAGCACCTTCCTGCTTTGTCAAGAAAGCTCCAAAAGCATTATTACAGTCATAGCCAAAGCTAAGACAGAATTGCAAGAAAGTACCATGAATCTAAGTCACCCACAATTCTTGTAAAGCTACAGAATCCAGAGACTTATTCGCTCTCGTTGAGAGCGTAGTCAATCTGGACGGGCCGCAACCGAACAGAAGCCGACACACTTATTAAATACGCTAAATTAATCTTTATACTGGCAGCTAAAAATATTTTTCACAATAGTGAGAAGTCTGCATTCGTGCGATTTGTAGTAATTCAGGAAAAGTTTTGACAAATATACTTGATTTTCTCAGAAAGGGGATAAAATACTGTAATTCCCGAAACGTTCCACGAAAGTAATCAGTAACGTTTATGAATTCTTTTACAGTGTGTATGGAATGAGTTTTTCTCCATTATAAATTCATTAATTTTCTGCACCATTATCAAAACATGTGCAAACTGTTAAGAATTGTGTAAACTAAGAGTTAGAATTATTTCCACGGGATAGTTTGCATAGAGGCAAGCGATCCCTAAAACAGATAAGACAAGCTTTTCAAACATATCAACTGATTGTGCTCCCTCCAAAGCAATCGCAAATACACACAATTAACTTGATACGATAAGCTTCCCTGTTTATAAACATCAAATGATGAAATTAAAAGACGCGTGCAATTCTTTTACATGTACTTTTTTGTGTACAATAACTAAAATTTTAAAATAAAGTAGACCCTCGTTTTCCACGGGATAGTTTGCATAGAGGCAAGCGATCCCTAAAACAGATAAGACAAGCTTTTCAAACATATCAACTGATTGTGCTCCCTCCAAAGCAATCGCAAATACACACAATTAACTTGATACGATAAGCTTCCCTGTTTATAAACATCAAATGATGAAATTAAAAGACGCGTGCAATTCTTTTACATGTACTTTTCTGTGTACAATAACTAAAATTTTAAAATAAAGTAGACCCTCGTTTTACACGGGTTTAGTTTACGCGGTTTAAGATTTGACACCTTTATTCTATTTTACGCGGATGAGTTTCGGTTTTACGCGGATGCGGCAATGCAAACAGATAACATTTTCCCCTCTTTCAAAATCCGAAATCCTAAAAATTGCAGGTTACACGAAACAAACTGCATTTTGGCGTGCTAACAATCGAACTTGGGCCACTGGAGACATTTTAAGCACTTGGTTCTAGAGCTCTTTCCAGAAGTAAAGTTATTGAACTCACACAGTTTAGAACTCACTGGAAGAAGAGCGTTTAGGATTGAGAATAGCGGCCAAAACCAACGAGGATTCTGATATCGGTGACACACAACCGAAAACGTTCACATTGAAAGTTTTGAGACATTCCTAGACAATAGAAATGATCTTTCTGGTTTGTTAGTGAAGGAAGATTCTATCATGGAAATGACGCAAGTAGTCAGGGATGCGTTTGTTCTGCAAAGAATTACAGAGAAAAATTCTTAATGACTGCCAAAAGACTATCTTGGCCAGGTCCTCTTTATAAACAGAACACGAAAATAATGTATGTTTTCTTTATGCATGTCGTGCATAAAAATCGATATAAGTACACATTAAGCTTATTATACAATTTGTCATCATAAGAATGAAGTAGTTTTTTATCTGTGGAACCTAACCCCTATTTTAACACTAGTATTAAGTCTCAAATTACGCGGTTTCGATTTACGCGGCATTTCCGTGGAACGTAACACCCGCGTAAAACGAGGGTCTACTGTATTTAAAAATAAATAAATAAAAGGAATAGAATAAAGAGCAGTTTTGAGTTAAAAAAAATCGTTATGGAAAAAAGAAGTTTTGTACTTTCGGTATGTTTTATTCAATAGAGGACTTCATTGGCCCTGCTAAAATATTTGTGGTACTAACCTTTTCAGTTCGTTACGAACTACATAACTAAAATTAATAAATTCAAGAGAGAGAGAGAGGGAAAAACTTATAAGTTGAAGAACAAATAAATATAAGGAAATATCATTCAAAAAATACCACTTTTTTCAGTTAATGTTAGGCTTATTTCACACTTGTTATTGCATACATAGCGAGAAGTTGACGACAAAAAGTACATTTGGAAATAATTAAAACAAGGAATTGGCATAAAAAAGTAATTGTATACGTAAAACGTATCCTACAAAACTGTCTTTCCTCCAAAAGAATGAAAAGAAACAAATAAATTAAAAACAAATAAAGAATTCGGTTTTGATTTATTTATGCTTGTTTTCACTCTTTAGCATCAAACGGCATTTATTTCGTACTTTTATAGTTTTAAACAACTGATTCTCGTGACACATTCTAGCGTCATTTCCCATAGTTTCCTGTTTTTCTGCAGCGATTCATGTTATACGGTAATTGATTTCCTGTTTTTGTCCAAATTAATTGAATGGGTTCTGTTTTCACTTTTTTGACATTTGAATTAATTTTCATCAATTGATCTTCGGCAAGTGACGACAATAAGTGCATTGACAATTAAATGACATTACACCCGCTTTGACAAAAGCAAACGAGCTGATGTGTGCATCACATGACTTCCTTTTACACCAATTTAATGATAATAGTGCCTTGGAGTAATCAAGGCAACACTTTAAATATTTCCAACCCTACTTCGTCAAAAACGCGTTTTACAGAGAATAACTTTCGTAATACCGACAATTTTAGCGTGGTTCAATGAATAACTCTCTAAATATATATATATATATATATATATATATACAGTAAAAACCCTCTAATGCGGACACTAAAGGGACATTTTTTTGTCCGCAATAGAGGGGTGTCCGCAGGACAGGGGTTTAATAATGTTATTTGCCTTGGAATTGGGGAATAAAAAATTGTCCGCATAAGAGGGGCGTCCGCATTTGAGGGGCGTCCGTTAGAAGGGGTTTTACTGTATATAAAAGCAGCAAATTCAAAAAAAAAAAAAAAATCGCCAATTTTGTCGCCAACTTGGCGATGTATTGCCAGGTTGGAAATCAAAAGCTTGGTGATATAAGCCAAATGTTCGGAAAATTATAACATCACTTGAGTTTGCATTGATATTAACGCTGATTTTCCCCCAAAAAGGTGTAAAAGAGTCATTCCATATAAAATCAACAAATTTTCAGAAACATCCGTGCCGCACCATTTCAGATTTTGATGAAATTTGGTTGGTAATATGTACTAACATCATGTACTCCAAAACAGTTTGTTTTATTTCTAGAAAAATTTTTTTTCCTGAGATATAGCCCTTTCTTTGCTCCGCAGATGCGTAAAATTTGCTTTTTTTGACCTTTCTCCTGGGAACTGTAGTGGATTTATTTATATTAGTCGAAAGATCAAATACGGGTTATTGTAAAGCTAAAAGAATGAACTTTTGTTTGTGCATAATAAAAAACTATTTAAGTTAAACCTAAAAATAAAAATTTCAAGGTCAAAAGGTGGTTAAAAAACTGCTGTTTTGGTTATTTTGGGCATGAAAATAACAACGAAGGACTTTCACTAACAGGCTAATTTTTTTTTCTGTTGCACTTAGGTATACATACTAGAAGCAGAGGAAAAATTAAGCTACTACTGATAGTCCTTCATTATGAAAAAATTGCTTAAACTTGAGAAAAAATGAAAAATGTACTTTTTCACCCTCCAAAAAAGCCCGGTAGGTAAGGGAATAAAAATCTAAAAATGCTATAGCAAAAAGCCGTCACATTGCCCTTTAAAACAAAACAAAAACTGTCTTGTTATTCCAAGGCGTAGAGGAGATATAAGCGTTTCAAAACTGAAACTTTTTTTTTTTTTTGAAGCACAAGTTGGAATATTATGAGTATTAAATGAATCTACTTTGTAAAATTTGTTAATTTTTCGATATAATTAGTCACAAAACCGATTTAAATTAAATCTAATAACCACTTAAAATTATGTTCTATTTGGTATTTATAGCACAAATGGTTTTATTGTAAAGTGTAAACATTTTTTTTTAATTTTGGATTTTAGTCAACGATAATTACCAATGTCGCAATGCAAATAACGAATTAGTTTTCCAAACGACATAGAATTAAATTTCCAGATAATGTAAGTTTCTCATAAACAACTCAGCTTCTGCTTTTTCTCTCAAGTCTTTTATTTGATTTGACAATGCAGCGCTCTTAGAACGAAACCTTTGTTACAAAAGTTAAGTTGTATGATGGAGGACTCTTGTTCTATTGGAATCTTTACAAAAGAGATATGTCATAAATTACATTACCCTAAACATTCAAAATTACATACAGTTCTTGAATTCGCAGATGAAGATATAAAATTATTTTCAATCAGAACAGGATGCAGTGATATAGAGAATGTTTGTACTTTTCATAGGGAAAAGTTTTTGAACAGATACTTTTATATTTATGGAAAATCTTGCTCCGACCCCTACAATATTCACTCAAAACCTATTAAAAATCCCTAAGACAAACATCAATTGAACTTTCAATGTGCAATTCTAATCTGAAATTAATTCCAGGAAAAGTGTTATGTTCAAGATGTTTGGACAAAATTAGAACCTCTAAACGAGACACAGATAGTGACATTGAAAATGAGTGCTTAGGCTCTTTTGAACCGAAACCTGCTATCGTCAAAGAAGTAAACAAAGCTTGCATAGTCCTTAACATTTCTCCAGTAAATGCACAGAAGCGTTCAGTTGAAGAAAGGGATTCAATTTTAATGAAGAAAGTTAGTAAAATAGCTAAATCTGCAACTGAAAAACTAAGTAAAGCCTTTGATTTGAACATTTCTGCTGGCAATGAGAATTTCTCACAAAACGTGCATTGTAATTTAGCTAATGAGTATGAACAACTAATTCACAAGCTAAAAGAAAAAATGAAAGGTGCATTTTCTACACAAGAAAAAGTAAATATTTTAAGTTTAGTTCCTAGTAGTTGAAGCATTGATAAAATCCAGAGGCAATTTAACGTCAGTGAGTACCTTGCTCGACAATTCAAATATTTAGTACAAAAAGACGGTATTCTGCCAGAAATTCGAAAGAATAAAGCCAGGAATAAGCTTGATGAAGACTCAATCAAAACTGTACATCAATTTTACGAAAATGAGGAGAACAGTATAATTCTGGCCGGACAAAGAGACTGCATATCAGTCAGAAAACCTGACGAAGAAAAAGTTAATGTCCAAAAAAGGTTAATTTTATGCAGCCTTAAAGAACTTTATAGAGCTTTCAAAGAAAAATATCCTCTTACAAAGATAGGGTTTTCAAAATTTGCAGATCTGAGACCTAAATTCTGTATTCTAGCCGGAGCATCTGGAACTCATTCTGCATGTGTATGCATCATCCACCAGAATGTAAAACTAATGCTCTCGGCCTTGAAATCAGACATGGACTACAAGTATCTCCTCACTTGTATGGTCTGCAACACTGATAAAGATTCTTGTATTCTTGCAAAGTGTAGTGAATGTGCAGGAACTGATAAGCTGCGGGAAATACTTGAAGAAGGATAGAAAGATTTTGAAAAGGATGAAACAGAGATAAAATTTTCACAATGGGTATCTACCGACTGCTGCGAGCTGTCAACCAGTCTTCTTCCTTTTGCAGAATATTTGGAGAAGTTACATGAAATGTTAGAGAAACTTAAAGTTCATCATTTCATAGCAAAAAACAAACAGAATTCATGAACTTAAAGAAGAAAGATCTGCAAGAGAAAGAATGCATATATTAATGGGGGACTTTTCTGAAAATTTTTCTTTCATTATACAAGATGAAGTACAAGCATATCATTGGTCAAGCAACCAAATAACAGTTCATCCCTTTATGTTATATTTAAAAGAAAATGAAGAGTTGAAAAACCGTTGCTTTTGCGTAATTAGTGACTCATTAGAACATAGTACTGTAGCTTTTCACGCTTTCCAGAAATTAGTAATTGAAAATTTAAAGGCATACTTTCCTGATCTGAAGAGAATAATTTATTTTTCTGATGGGTCAGCTGCCCAGCACAAGAACAAGAAAAATTTCATAAACTTGTGTTACTACCAGCAGGATTTTGGAATGAAAGCTGAGTGGCATTTTTTCGCCACATGCCATGGAAAGGGACCATGTGACGGTGACATGTGAATGACATCAATGATAATATTTCTGGATGCATGAATTGTTTTGCTGACGATGTAAAAGTTATGGGGATTGTCGAAAATGAAGAACAAGTAAAACAGCTGCAAGAGGATTTAGATCATATTACTAAGTGGGCAGATAAATGGGGTATGGCAGTTAATGTAGGGAAATGTCAAGTGCTACACTTAGGTCATGGAAATAAGCGTATGAGATATCGTTTACAGGGTTCAGTCATAAATCAGGCAGAAAATGTTATGGATCTGGGTGTCTTTATAAATCAGGACTTCAAGTTTAGTCAACAGTGCAGTATTGCTAGTAACAAAGCCAACAAAATGCTTGGGTTCATCAATAGATCTATTTCAAACAAATCTAAGAAAGTTCTTCTGCCTTTATATAGGAGTTTAGTAAGACCTCATTTGGAGTATGCTGTTCAGTTTTGGTCGCCTTATCTGAAGAAAGATATTTTTGTATTGGAAAGGGTTCAAAGAAGGGTAACTAAATTAGTAAGGGGACTCTCAGATTTAGATTATGATACCAGACTTAATAGGCTTAACATGTATAGCCTGGAGCAAAGGAGAGTCAGAGGGGACATGATTCAGTTATTTAAATTTATCAAAATGAAAGATGTAAATGGATTAAATTTTTGCGGGGAAAGCAGGACAAGGGGTCATTGTTTTAAGCTATTTAAATCTCAGGCTAACTTGGAAATCAGGAAAAACTACTACTTTAGCAGGGTCGTGGGCACTTGGAATAGCTTACCGGAAGAGGTGGTAATGAGCAAGGGAGTGGATAGCTTTAAGAGGGCCATTGATCTTCATTGGGGACTAATTAATTGACTAGGACCAGCCTAGCTGGGCCCAGTGCCTGTTGCTGGTCGTCACATTTGTATTTGTATTTGTATTTGTATTTGTATTGGTGGGGCTGTTGAAAGGATTGTGAAGAAAAGCTAGTCTTCAAAGAACATTAGAAACCAAATTAAAAATCCGCTTGATATGTTTGAGTACTGCTCAAAAAATATCAAAAATATTGGATTTGTATTTTGTCCAAAGTAAAATATTGAAGACACTAAACATCAATTGCAGGCAAGGTTCGAACTTGCAATTCCTGTCCCACAAACAAGAACTTTGCAGTTTTGTTCCTGTCAGCCTCGGGATTCTTCATGTCCGTTTGCCATCTCTGAAGAATTCAAGGCTGTTACTGTCAACAAAAACATTCCAGTAAAACGCTAGACACAAAACTGTAAACACGAAGTAAAAACTAAAAGCAATTTTTGTGTAAAATTATATTGTGTAAGAATGTTTACTTAAACCTGAACGTCATTTATTGTACAGAATTTTATTTCACTATATTTCAGTTAAATTTACCTCAAATGTGTTTCATTTGGTAACTAGCATGTTTTTTTTATTTTTTTTTTAAACATTGTATCAAATAGCATGCAGACGGTCGTTTTGTATTATTTTAAAAGCTTATATCTGCATTTTACCAAGAAATAAAAGGATAGTTTCTGTTTTGTTTTAAAGGACAATGTAAAAACTTAGCAATGTAAAATTTTATCAAGTGGTTATTTGATTTATTTTAATTATGTTTTGTGTCTAATTCTATAGTTTTTTACTGTAGCAGTTTATTGGAAAATGTCGTCTGCTAGCTGAGGGCATTTTTTTTTTTTTTTTTTAATAAACAAATTTCACAAAGAGATTCATTTAACGCTCATAATATTCCAACTTGTGCCAAAAAAACCCCCCCTAAATGTTTCAGTTTTGAAACGTTTATATCTCCTCTACGCCTTGGAATAACAAGACAGTTTTTGTTTTGTTTTAAAGGGCAATGTGACGGCTTCTTGCTATAGCATTTTTAGATTTTTATCCCCTTACCTACCGGGCTTTTTTGGAGGGTGAAAAAGTACATTTTTCATTTTTTCTCAAGTTTAAGCAATTTTTTCATAATGAAGGACTATCAGTAGTAGCTTAATTTTTCTTCTGCTTCTAGTATGTATACCTAAGTGCAACAGAAAAAAAAAATTAGCCTGTTACTGAAAGTCCTTTGTTGTTATTTTCATTCTCAAAATAACCAAAACAGCAGTTTTTTAACCACGTTTTGACCTTGAAATTTTTCTATTTAGGTTTAACTTAAATAGTTTTTAATTATGCACAAACAAAAGTTCATTTTTTTAGCTTTACAATAAGCCGTATTTGATCTTTCGACTAATATAAATAAATCCACTACAGCTCCCAGAAGAAAGGTCAAAAAAGGCAAATTTTACGCATCCGTGGAACAAAGAAAGGGCTATATCTCAGAGAAATTTTTTTTTCAAGAAATAAAACAAGCTGTTTTGGAGTACATGATGTTGGTACATATTACCAACCAAATTTCATCAAAATCAAAAATGGTGCGGCACGGCCCATTTGTTGATTTTATATGGAATGACCCAAAAGACTTCTTTTGGAACATCTGAATACAAGAATACAACCAAGAGCAGAGGTGCACAACTAGACTCCACAAGGAGTCTACATACCAAATTTCAACTTTCTGCGACATACCGTTTTTGAGCTAAGAGAGGTACGTACATACATACGTACAAACATGCGCACGTACAGACGCCACGAGAAAACTCGTGGTAATTCACTCGGTAATGGTCGAAATGGATATTTCGGGAGCCCATACGTTCTTAGGCATATATGCACGTGCAGTAGGGTCGAAAAAACCACTCAACATTCATTCGGGGATGAGTAAAATAGAAAATTAGGCCGAAATTTGAGGGATATTTTTTTTTTGCGAATACAATACTTCCTTACTACGTACAGGAAGAGAAGAAATAACTTGGGCACACATAATACATTATAATTTTAACTGTAATGAAAATATTACGACAAAACTTCAAAATTAATATGAATACATATTTTATCTAATATATTTACAAATTTTCTAAATATCTACCTTTAGCCTTAATACAGAGATTTAAACGTGTCACAAAATTTTCGACTATGGGCCGCAACTAATTTACTGATATTTCATCTCATGCTTTGCATTAGAATCAGGGCCGTAACTATAAAATAATTTCGGGGAGCGTTTTAAATCTTTCATGCGGAGCTTTGCGCTATTTGTGCTAATATTCAAGTCGTCGGGTTATCTATTATGAAAGCGTTTTATGCAATTAATATACATATGAAAGAAATTTGAGTTTTGGAACAATATTTTTTGGAAATTTTTAAATATAAACGAACATTTAAATGTCAAACCAAACTTTTCGAGGGGGGGGGTTGAACCCTAACCCCCCCCCTTGTATACGGCCCTGATTAGAATTTCTTTAGGCATGCCTAAGGTTTATGAGGTTTAGCTCACACCCTTGTCTCCACGATGGACCAAACAGAATAGTAAATTGGGTTCAAATGCGGGGAAGTCCGGAAGATGTGTCTTGCACCAATGTTGAGTGCTCTGGTGTGCAGGTGCGGAATCCTGTTGGAAGGTTCATCTTTTGTTTCCAAAAAACTTTTGCGACCAATGTAAGACAGCATCTTCCAAAATGCATTTGCCGATATGTTTCTTGATTAATATTACTCCCAGGACCGGACAGGACCGTTAAAACGGCCGGAGCGATTGCACAAAACCAGCCCTTAGCTCAGTCGTAAGCCTCCCCCTCCCCCCTTATGTGCACAATCATCCAAGTTAAGTCCCTTTTCAGTTGTTGACACCAAAATAAAATCAGCTCTTATCCCTCTAAGGGCTACATGTCGATAAATTTTTGTTTGATTCCGTTCGTTATTTCTTGAGATACAGCAGTCTCAATTTACGACAAAAACCTTCTATAACTCAACCCCGTTTGAACTATTGACACCAAAATTGAATCAGCACCTGTTCCTGTTAAGGGCAATATATGGACCAAATTTTGTTTGATTCCGCCAGTTACTTGCTGGGCAATAGCAAGCACGCATAACTCAAAAAACGTCCCATTGCTCCACCCCCTTTCAAGGAATTCACGCCAAAAACCGATGGGAAAAATTTCACATAGGGACACATATGTGTACCAATTTTCGTTCGGTTTCATGCGGTAGTTTTTGCTGTAGAGCGGCCACAAAAACTGGTCACACACATACGTGACACACACACACGGACACACACGCGGACACACACACACACACACACAGACAGACATTTTGCAAAAATGGTCGAAATGATGGACTCAGCACACCTCAAAACGTTCGAATCCATCAAAATTCGAAATTCTAAAATTTGCACGAATCCAATACTTTCTTCTATATATTAGATATAGAAGAAAGTAAAAAGGAAGTTTATTTACATTGTAATATTAAGCTAACACAGAAGATCTTTCAGTCAAAATGTAAGTAATAAAGTTATATAAAACATAGTAAGAAATCAAGTTTGGGACAACAACGTTTGAAAAATACGAGTAATATATATATATATATATATATATATATATATATATATATATATATATATAACTAAAAAATCGTCTGTCACTTTTAAAGAAGATTTTAAAAGTGGCAGACAATTCATTTACTTTTTTTGAAAGGAAATTCTTTTTACGTGTCTCGTGGTAGCTTCATCCACGTTCGTAGTGCTTCTTCACCATTTGATATTCGTGATGTATTTTAAGACTAAATTTTGTTTTGCTTTTAAAATCTGCATCCATTTTTCTACGAGTGCACACGAAATGGAATCATGCCATACTCCTTAACAAAGCTGAACTTGTCGCCACAAGAAGCTTGTCGCCACAAATAAAAACAATGGATATTATTTTCTCATCCCGATTAAAGCTCTGAATCACAGAATAAGTAGTAACACTACGTTGGTTCAAAAATACATGCAAAAAAAAAAAAAAGTTTATCTGCGATAACAGGACACCCCCTCAATATTTTTAGACTTGTGGATAATAATATACTGGAAAAAGTTTTGCTTCCAATTTCAACTGAAAGAGGGTGCTCAATCCCCTCCTCCAAACTTCATACGTATGAAGAGCGGGGTTAAAAATATACATTGAACTGAAATATCAATGCTACATATTATAATATACACGAGTAATATGCATATACATTGCAATAAAATAAATATTTACCAAAAAGAAAAAAAAAAGCAGGGGAAATTAAATGTTTCTAAATTTGTGACATTTTTTATGCTACGACTAATGTTAAATTGAGGGGTCATTGAGCACCCTCTTAAGATTTGAGCAAACTTTTACAGTATACTACTAAAAGTAAGTCTAACTAGTATGTTGTGGCCATCACGAAACTTTCTTCTATATTTTTCTTTTTTTTTTCTGATCCCTCCCCATGCTTGACGAGGAAGCAATATTCCCAACAAAAACAAAATGACACATGCAAAAACTTGACGACTATCCCAATGTCTGAATTATTGCAAAAGCAAAGCAAAGAGCGAAAATTGAAAGTTATTTTAAAAGCCTTGCTTGAATTAATTACAAATATTTTATTTGTTAACAAACATAAGATGGCAACAGTTAAAAATTTTAAATCATTGAGATAATATTTCCTATCATTTCCATACAATTAAAATCACGAGAAATACGCAGACGACAATCTATTACGATTTATCTTTCTTATTGTTGCATTAATAAAAATATTTTTATTCGCAAAAAAAAAAAAAAAAATCAACACCTCTTGGAGCGATCGGCGTCAAAATAGAACCAAAGCCTGTTTACATATGGATTCACATATATTCCAAATTTCAACCAGAACGTAGCATTACTTCTTGAGATAGGGCACTCAAAATGGAAAAAAAGAACGGGTGATTGCGCTACCCCCTTTTTAGCTGTTGACACAAAAATAAAATCAGTTCTTATACCCACTAAGGGCTACTTGCCGATAAATTTTTCTTTCATTCCGTTCATTATTTCTTGAGATACAGCAGTCACAATTGACGACAAAAAACGTTCTATAGCTCAACCCCCGTTTGAGTTATTGACACCAAAATTGAATCAGCACCTGTTCCTGTTAATACCAACATATGGACCAAATTTTGTTTGATTCCGCCAGTAACTTCCTGAGGAATAGCAAGCACGCGTAACTCGAAAAACGTCCCATTGCTCCACCCCCCTTGGAGGAATTCGCGCCAAAAACTAATGGGCACAAGTTCACATAGGGGCACATATGTGTACTAAATTTCGTTCGATTTCATGCGGTAGTTTTTGTTGTAGAGCGGCCACAAAAAACTGGTCACACACAGACGTGACACACATACATACACACACACACACATACATACATACACACACACCCACACACAGACAGACAGACATTTTCCAAAAATGGTCGAAATGGACTCAGCACACCTCAAAACGTTCGAATCCGTCAAAATTCGAAATTCGAAAATTTGCACGAATCCAATACTTTCTTCTATATATTAGATATAGAAGAAAGTAAAAATAGGGTGTTCTGGACTAGCTGATTTTTTTTTTTTTTTTTTTGAACCACCTTAAGCAACACGTCCGCCATCTTGGGGCTAAATGGCACTTTCTTGCTATGTAAGTGTGCTATGGTAAAGTAGCGTGTTTTGCTTCTTGATTGTAGATTAACATGGAGTCAATAAGAAACCACAATCAAGAAGCAAAACACGCTACTTCACCATAGCAGATATAGGAAGAGAGCATCTTTAAGCTCCAGGATGGTGGACGTGTCGCTACTTATTCTACGATTCAGGGCTTTAATCACGCTTGCCAGCAAAATTCTGGTTATGCACCCAATTACAATCCCCATTTCACCCATTCTTTTATGTTTCCCTAACACCAATCATCACTTCAAACTTCATCCGTTTGTTTTAGTGCAAGTTCAGTTTTGAAAATTTTCAATTTTTTTCCTCCCGTCAATAACTCAAAGATTCGCAAATAATTGATTCAACAATGCGGAAAGTCTCCCAACGAGCTATAAAAGACATTTAACCACATATCTGAGACTTAATTTACCCCAAAAGAATGGCTCACAGATAATAGAATGAAAGTGTTCTTAAGCACTTTTTTCCTTTTTTTCACGGAGGAAAAATACTTCAGCATTTTTTTGGTTTCCGTTACATACTAGAGTCGGCCAGTGAATCGCTGAATATTTCACATGATCATTGTAATTTTCAATATTGCTTTTTCTCTCAAGGAAGAAAAGCGCCAGAAAATTAATTTGCTCGTCTTTGTTTGAAGTGATAGGAAACGAATCAAACAGCAACACGTTGGGAATCCTCGTGATGAAATGTGCGTTATGGACAAAAAGATGACATTCACACACGTGATTAGGCACCTAATTTGCGTGACGATTGCTTTTAAAGGTGTGTTGACGCTTTTCATGGTCAAACTCAAAGTGATTGTTTTCGTGAGAATAATTGAGAGCTTCAGCAAAACAATGTCGGTTAAACTCAGTCTAACGATCATATCGAGTCTATGTGTATTTGCGCTCAAAACGTTAATGTTGCTATACAGAAAACAACCTGTTTCTGAAGTTTAAATCCTTTAACGCCGGCCTTTGTGCATGGTATCAGACAATAACATTTATTACCTGAGAAGCGATTTTTTTCCCTCACAATAATTAACTTTCATGAGTTTCATTTTTCACAATGGTCTTCTGAAAATAATGTTCAAGCAGTGAGGAAAACTCACGGGTAACTTGCGATTACGAAGAAGATCATTTGAGCAAAAAGTAAAGAAACTACAGAGAGGACACGTCTATGGTAAAAAGTCGGTGAAATTGAAGCTCGAATTGTGGGATACATCGGTGCGGAAATGGGCGGGGTTATTACAACGTGGTCGCTTCGCGAGAATGGTTGCTACCAAAATCACAAAGGGGCAGAATAAAGTAGCTGGCGGATTGGTTAACATTTTAATTCACGTTTTAATGCAATTTTAAAAATGTGCTTCATAAATTTGCAACAAAATTTAGCAGGTTTAAATTTATTACCAATTGAGATTCAGTGATACAGTATTTTGAATCAAAATGTATTCCAAGATCTTCGGTGAGAAGCTAAGGATCCTGGGATACATCGGTGCAACTTCCGACTTAAATTTCTTAGTATAACGTGTCCTCTGCCCTCTTTATCTTACTCTATGCATATGGGTCATTATTTTATAAGAACATGCAGAAATCTTACCAATTTGACGAATTTCATAATGATTAAATTTAACGATGTTCAGGGCCTAAATATCACTATGAAACTGTTCTTAAAAATTTCAGTTTCTGCTTTTAAATGCATTTTTTAAAGAGATTGCAAACATTTGAACTTGCTAAACAAAAATGTTTGAAATAATTAAATAATTGAAAGTGAGGACACATTTGATAAAATGAAGCTACAAACTAAATTTTCAAATGTGGGATGTGATTCAACTCTGTTACAATATACATTTATGACATTTAATTTCCTTTGTGAAGTGTCAAATATGATTCCAAATGTTACCACTCAAATGTGCTGAGAATTCAAGTGCAACATATGTAACAATGTATTTTTTTTTTTTTTTTTGTCAGTTGTTAAGGTGGAATAAACTTAACTTTGAAGTCTGCTTGGCGACGTTGCTTTAGTCAGTGTTGTGTCAATGTGCATAGAATGTATAAAAAAAAATCCCTAAACAAAAAGTGAGGGGCCCCAAAAGGAGGCCGAGCTTCCCCTAATTTCAGAGGTTAATCGGGTCCTGACGATGGTGTCATTATTAGTTCAATTTCAGATCTGGACAAAGTCACCATTGCCAGGGTTAGCTTAAAACGAAGGAATATGGGGTTAAGTTTTAATCAACTGTGATCTCGTCAAACTTGATAGCCACTGGTTCTTTGTAAAATACATTCGATAGGGGGAACAATAGCTGTTGCCAAAAGTCTCCAAGTTCTATCGTATCATACTAAGAATTATTTTAAGTCCGACGGAACTGAAAAGGAATCTGTAGAAGCAGTGTGTGCAATACATTGGCTTTCAAGTTTATATTTATTCCTCTCCTGCGACAATTATAGTGAGAAATGCAGCCAGCGAATGTATCCCGGGTTGTGTATAAAGATATCCTTGTGAATGAACAATTGAAAACCTCATTTGTTTTTTCAAAGGTAAGGCATCGAAGCTTTTTCGTAGATGAACTGGCAATAGTAACTCCCTTTTATATAAATAACACTGAAAAGAAATGACTCGAAAATTTGGTTTGTCCTCTGATTTGGCGTGTTTATTTACTAGGTATTGTCCGTTTTTCACAAGAAGGCACTTGACTTATCCCTCGTCACGTGGCATCCGATGATTTTTATTTCGCTGTTTTCGGCAGAAGTTATATTCGGATCATAGCATTTTGTTGTAAAAGTAGCAGTTTTTAAAATGTAAGAATAACTAAAACGATAACAGACACGTGAAGCAAAAGGGATGTAAAGGCCACTAAGACTTTTTTGCACATTAAAATGCACGCCTAATTTAAATCTGTCTGGTTGTCTCCTTTAGAAGTGCGTGGATTGCGTACCGATCACCCCCGCGTAAAATGGAACTCTGTGTTGGAGGGGGCGTGGTGAAGTGCCTTCTCATGAAAAACGGACAATAGCTGCACTACTTGTCACTTGAGCCTCCTACAGACCTGCACCAGAAACTGGAACCACCCCAGATATGAGTACATGCAATATGCTGACAGTCCAGTTATTCCATCCAGAGACTGTAGTTTCGTCCTTGCTTGGTCTCATCAGTCTGGAATAGGGACTAACCGGGCTATGGACTGCTGTCATCTCATTGAAGCTGAGAGTGCCGACCAAGTAAATTTATCTCACCAGTAAGAGTTCGCAGACGCGGAGCGGTACAACATGTAAACTGAAAGCAAAGCTTAGGTATTATGCAGTAAGTTAACTCGCCTAAGCCAGGGCTAAGGTAGAATTACATGCAATATATCGACAGCCCAGTTATCTAATCCAGAGATGGCAGTTTCGTCCTTGTCTTGGACTCATCAGATCATCATCCCTAACAAGGACAAAACTGCAGTTTCTGGATGGGGCAACCGGGCTGCCGGTGTATTGCACATAAATGTATAAATGTTCACTTCTTTTTTCAAAAAAAAAAAAAAAAAACAATTACACACATTAATAAAATTGTATGATATCACGTGCCGAATGGCATAGCTTTATATTATGAATTTCTGAAAATGATGTTGAACTTAGGAGTAAGACCCTATATATTCTACTACAAAATATGAAATCTACCGAAAAAGTGCTACCGAAAAGACGTTTTGTAAAACAATCTGTGTTATACACACGGACGTAATTGACGCGTGACATTGCTACTCAACATATTAAGACTCGTGCGTTATTAAACCCAACAGACCCAACCAGACTCTCATCAGAATCAAATCTGTCTAAACGTTAATCAATGTAGAATATATCAACTTAACACGACTCTATTAATCGGAATAAATGGAGTTTCATAGATGAACTTTATTACAGAAGAACAAATAGACTAAACTTTGTATAAAGAGTGCATGTAACGTGCAAGGTGTTAAGAATATTAAGACACTTGCGTCATCAAACCCAATATACCCATCCACACAATTACCAATAAACACTAATGATAGAACCTATTAACTTAAATAATGTAAGGAAATGTAATTTCATGGATGATTTTAATTATAGAAAAATAAATGGAAGAAAACGTGTATACAGCTCATGCAACGTGCCAGATACTAAAGTAAAGACTCTTTCGTTATTAAAATAAACAACCTCAAGCAGCTACTTATCATAATCAAATTTGTCTAAATGCTAATCATTGCGGAATCTACCAACTTACAATGAATCCATAACCTAAGTTAATGGAGTTTCGTAGATGAGTTTAATTACAGAAGAATAAATGCACTAAAACATGCATAAAGATCACATGAGACATGCTAGATACTAAGCACATCTTGCTTCATCAAACCGAATAGTCCCATTCAGACACTTATCAGAATCAAGTCGTCTAGACGCTAATCATCGAAGAATCTATCAACGTACTACAACTTCAATAATGAAAGGCAATGGAATTTCGTGGACGATTTTTATTGCAGAAGAGAAAATGAACAAAAATGAATATAAAGAGCTTATGTGACATGCCGGATGCTAAACATATTAAGACTCTTTCGTTATGAAGCCCAATAGACCCACCCAACACTTATCAAAATAAAGTCGTCTTAACGCTAATCATGGAAGAATCTGTCAACTTGAATATTGTAAGGCAATGGATTCGTGGATGATTAAAATTATAGGAAAGTAGATGGACGAAAACGTGTATACAGCACGTGTAGCGTGCCAGATACTAAAGTATTTAAGACTCTTTCGTTATTATAATCATCAACCTCAACCAGATACTTATCAGAATCAAATTTGTCTGAATGCTAATCATTGCAGAATCTATCAACTTATCTGAATCAAATTTGTCTACACACTAAACATTGCAGAATCTATCAACTTATCAGAATCAAATTCGTCCAAACGCTAATCATTGTAGAATCTATCAACTTATCATAATCAAATTTTTCTAAACGCTAATCGCAGAAGAATCTATCAACTTATCACAACTCTCACATTATAAGGCAATGGTATTTTATAAATGATTTTAATTACAGACAAACAAATGAACTAAAACGTGTATCAACAGCACATGTGACGTTCGCGAGCGTAACAAATTCATCAAATCCAAAAAATAGTTGTCCTTGAGTTTCCTTTTATTTTTTTATTTTTTACCGCCTTTAATTACTTGGATACTGCGAAAAATAAGATGATATCTTGTTTTCAAGACTCGGAAGAAGTTCAAATATCATTGAACTAGATAACTTTTTCCTCACCCTTTGAATGACACAAACTATTTCTTGAGACGCTTTCCTTTGTGACCCGATCTCAAGGATGGATTATTCTGCGTCAATTTTCCGATCCCCAAAGCATCAATGATACCCAACACGCAAGAGATGAAACTTTGAGTGGAGGAAATTGGTTGGTCCGATCTGAGGAATATCTTCCTCAACTATCATTTCATCATTGCCAGGAACATGGTTTGACGCCAAACTTGGAGGAAAGGTTAAATGGAGGAAATGATTTCTGAATCGACAAGCACTTGATTAACCCATTTTTTAAAATCTTTTTTTTTTTTTTTGTTGGTTAAGACTTGTTAATGTTTTTAACAATTGCGATGGATCTCAAGAGTATTTTGAAAATACACGTCACATGAACCTAACTTGACGAAACAAAAAAGCTGCTTGTTTCTCTAAAAATGTTGACAAAAATAACATTTTACGTCTGTAACTCAAAGTTCTCAATAACCGCATCATAAATTACAAGAAAATATTACCAAAAAATGTTTTCTAAAAACTTAATGGTGGGTATATTTTTCAAATAAAAATAACTTCATTCACTTCTTTTGCAGAAGAATTCTTTTGATGGTTAAGCGTAGTTAACATGTTTTAGAATAGGCATATGATAATTTTGTGGAAGCATTCTTTTGGTGGTTAAGCCTATTTAACGTTTAAGAGTAGATATATGATTTTCAATCGTTATAAACACATGTAGAATGGAAAAACTCCAAGTTTACAAGCAAATTGAACGTCAAATTTGATGGAAAGGTTAACTGGAAGAAATGATTTTTTAATTGACACTCATTTAATTAACCAATTTCGTAGAATCATTTTGCTGATTGTTTAGCCCGGCTATTTTTTTTCATTTTAATGGTTATAGATAAAAGATAAAGAGTCATAGGAAGACGCAGAAATGAGAAATTCTAAATGACAAAATGCAAAAGTTGAAAATTTACATAAAATGAGGGCAGAAATAACATTATACGTCAAAAAATGGATTTCTTTGTGATCTCTTCTAATATTAAAAGAGGATATTATTGAAGTTTTTCTAAATGAAAAGGAGAAATTATTTTTGGCACAACAACTTAATTAACCTATATTGGGAAAGTATTTTTGGATAGCCTAGTTGCATTGTTTTAGCACAGATATATACTCTTAGAGACTCATTAAAGAAAGATTCTACTAATGAAATTTTCTAAAATAGCAAAACAAAAAGGATGTGCGCATATCCTTTTTCTTTTGCAAAATACCATTTTTCTTTTAAACATTTATCGCTGAACAACTGTACGTAACTTGCATTAAACTCAACATCACTAAACAACGAAATAAAATAAAGTAATGCAGGAAATTATTGTTGCAAATATAATCACTTGGAAGAATTAATTTTGAATGCTTTCCTCCCAGGTGCTCATTTATTTATTTTGTACGTTTTACAGCAAAGATGAATTTGATGATATAAGATTAACTATTAAAACAAACAAAACTACAAAATAACTAAACGGGGAAAATTATAAATTTTAATAGATTTCAGAAGTTTAAAGATTCTAATTATTATAACTTAAATAACGTTATGACAAGCAGTTTATAGCCATTTAGATTTTTACTTCCCCGTACGAGGTGAAGAAGTATTGTACGTAATTACGATGCTTTACTACTTAGATTGGAGAATTGCCGTAAATTTAAAATTGTATTCAAAGTAGTCATTTTTATATCTTTGATTTCACATAGCCGAACATGTTATAAGAAAAAGGAAGGACACAAATTAAAAAGATACTAGCTGCGTCGTCCGGCTTTGCTCGGCCCACCTCGAAAATAAAAGTTATGTCAAGTGACGCGAGTTCAACACTGAGGCTTGAACCAAAAAAAAAAAATAGTCAGTGAACTTTTGCTGCAGATTGCGGAAAACCCCCCAAAAGTAAACATTTTAAATCCCCTGTGATTACAGGAAAAGCCTCAAAACAAAAACAAGGATTTTACCTGTTCATATTCGAGAAAATAAAATGGCAACAGATCTTTCATCTCAATGATTTTCTTCACCGCTATACATTTTAATAAAAGCGTTGTTGCGGAAAGTTGAGATGAAGCACTGAATAATAATTTGAATGGAGGAAAGCCTTCGAAAAATAGGGATTTTATGTCGAAATCCAAGCTTCATAATTAATAGTTTTTAATTGATATCTCCGCTAATTATTATCGAAGGATTATGTTAAATAGCCAAACATGAAGACGGGAAGATTACGAATCCATCGATACCTGGTTCGATGGTCAGTTCACTGTCGTTCGGGAGAAGAAGCTTGGACATCAGTTCTTATTATATAAGAGATTTTGTTTTAAAATGAGTGGAAATATGATGCAACCGAAAACGGCCTCTTATTGGTTGTGAGTCATTCCATGTCAAGTGACCTAGGGGTCCCCACTCGACCATCTCCGATTTGGATGAAATTTTATAGAGGAGTAGAGATGCCTTTGAAACTAATCAATGCAAATTTTCAGCTTCCTAGATCCAAATCCTGAGGATCTACAATCTCCGGAAAAGGTGATCCAAGATGGCAGATCAGCTTTTTGTGCCAAATTGCCAAGTTTACACCAATTTTACAGAAAATTTTATTAAACTGGAAGCCTGAAATTTTAGGCGCTTAAAGTATGGTTGACCGTTAGTACATTTAAGTATTTTTGTGAATTTGAGCTCTTTATATTTTGTGTAGCATGCGCGTGAACTTGTGAAAAAGCGCGAGGGGAAAAGTTTTTCCTGGATTTTAGGTTGTCATAAAATCTAAACAAAGATAATTCAAAAGCTCGTACTGCGTGATTCCATGGTAAAAATGCTTGTTTTTAATGGGCTACAGTTACAGAGCTGAAATATGTATTTTCTGGAAGATATTGTGGTTCAAAATGGCTATCAAAACCCTTCAAGTGAAAAATAGCCTATTTTCAAAGCGCTATAGCTCAAGTTTGTCACCCCGCATCTTCTTTTCGTTTATACCATTAGAAAGAACACACTTTTTCCTTTCAAAATAAGTTTTTTCTTTGATGGTGTTCTTTCGAATAAGGATAAAAAAACGAGCTTGAAATTATGTCAGTCGTAACGAATTGCCATGTTCAATCTCAGATTACGGGATATTTTATAACACTGGAAGCCTGAAATTTTAGGAGCTTCAAGTACTTTTGGTTGTCAACACGTTCTAGTATTTTTGTGAGTTTGAGTTCATTAACTTTTGTGTAACACGTATGCTAAGTCTTGACAAAACACAGCAGAGAAACCTTTTCTTGAATTTTAGAATGTCATAAATTCTGAACAAAAATGATTCAAATGCTCGAACTTTGTCATTCTATTGTCGATATGCATGTGTTTGATGGGTTATAGTTGCAGAGCGTAAATATTGATTTTCTAAGAGATATTGGCATCCAAAGTGGAATAGTTCACATGAAGAATAGCCTGTTTTTAATGCCCTGTAGCTCAAGTTTGTCACCATGCATCTTCCTTTCGTTGGTACCATGAGAAAGAACAGATTTTTTCCTATAAAAATAGGTTTTCTTTTAGATGGTGTTCTTTTAGATAAGCGGGAAAAAAGCCTGATATACTATTTGTCGTTAGCTAGAAAATTTCGTTCTCAAATAAATAAAGAATGGTGAATGTCGTGGGACAACCGACTTATAGGGATTTTGCAACTGTTATAAGTCAGAAATAGTTTTTTATAAATCATTTTAAAAGATACTTAGCAAATGAAATATGATTTTAAAAAAAGAAAATTATCTTGTTCTTTCTAGTGTATCAGTCCGCTTCCTGAACAAAATACTTTTCTGATTCTAACATATTTCATTTACAAAAGAACTTTTTAAATGATTAATAAAAAACTATTTCTGACTTATAACAGTTGCAAAATCCCTATAAGTCGGTTGTCCACGGCATTCACCATTCTTTATTTATTTAAGAACGACATTTTCTCGCAAACGACAAATAGTATATCAGGTTAATTTTTCCCCGCTGATCTGAAAGAACACCATCGAAAAGAAAACTTATTTTTATAGGAAAAAATATGTTCTTTCTCATGGTACCAACGAAAGGAATATGCAAGGTGACAAACTTGAGCTACAGGGCATTAAAACAGGCTATTTTTCATATGAACTATTTTGATAGCCACTTTGGATGCCAATATGTCTTAGAAAATCAATATTTACGCTCTGAAACTATAACCCATTAAAAACATGCTTATTGACAATAGAATTACAAAGTTCGAGCATTTAAATCATTTTTGTTCAGAATTTATGACATTCTAAAATCCAGGAAAAAGTTTCTCTGCAGTGTTTTGTCAAGACTTTGCATACGTGCTACACAAAAGTTAATTAACTGAAACTCACAAAAATACTAGAAGGTGTTGATAATCAAAAGTACTTAAATCTCCTAAAATTTCAGGCTTCCAGTGTTATAAAATATCCCGTAATCTGAGATTGAACATGGCAATTCGTTACGACTGACATAATTTCAAGCTCGTCTTTTTATCCTTATTCGAAAGAACACCATCAAAGAAAAAACTTATTTTGAAAAGAAAAAGTGTGTTCTTTCTAATGGTATAAACGAAAAGTAGATGCGAGGTGACAAACTTGAGCTATAGCGCTTTGAAAATAGGCTATTTTTCACTTGAAGGGTTTTGATAGCCATTTTGAACCTTAATATCTTCCAGAAAGTACATATTTCAGCTCTGTAACTGTAACCCATTAAAAACAAGCATTTTTACAATGGAATCTCACAGTACGAGCTTTTGAATTATCTTTGTTTAAATTTTATGACAACCTAAAATCCAGGAAAAACTTTTCCCCTCGCGCTTTTTCACAAGTTCACGCGCATGCTACACAAAATCTAAAGAGCTCAAATTCACAAAAATACTTGAATATACTAACGGTCAACCATACTTTAAGCGCCTAAAACTTCAGGCTTCCAGTTTAATAAAATTTCCTGTAAAATTGGTGTAAACTTGGCAATTTGGCACAAAAAGCTGATCCGCCATCTTGGATCACATTTTTCGGAGATTCTAGATCCTCAGGATTTGGATCTAGGAAGCTGAAAATTTGCATAGATTAGTTTCAAAGGCATCTCTACTCCTCTATAAAATTTCATCCAAATCGGAGATGGTCGAGTGGGGACGATTTGAAAAATTAGGTCAGTCGATGTGGAATGACTCTTGTGACGTTTTAAGCTACGATCGTCTAGTGCCGCTATATATACAGGCCGACGCATCAGCTTAAGTTTAGCCATTTTGGATCTGATTTTACATTGTTGCACTGCTAGGGTTACCACGGGGTTTCGCCAAATTTGCCGAAAATAACCCTTTATTTAATAAACAATTAACGTGCCGCTAATAATCGCTCGCACTGAACAATCACCAAACGCGATTACTCGCCAGAAAAGACAACCTTTCAAACACACGCTCCGGTCCAAAAAGGTAAATCTTAAGCTGATGCGCCGGCTCGTATATATAGGGGCCTTACGACCGTCGACTGATGACTAAAATTCTTCCTAATATCTTTTTTTCTCCCGTCTGCTATTTGTATTGTTTCTTGTAATGGCAACAACTAAGAAATGTGTCAGAACAGTTCAGTTATTATGACGGAACTGTGAATGTGGTTTTTTTTTCTTGCCCTATGTTGGCGGAGAACCCAGTTTATACTGTATATTTAATTATGCAATTAAAAGTCTTTTTTTTTTTTTTTTTTGTAAAAATTAAAAAGCTGCTTTATTCATTGAATTTTTTTTTTCTGGAACTTTATGAAGTCAAAAGGAACATACAAGCTGTGTGTCTAGTTATATTAGATCTACGCCTGTTTTATTTTCTTCTATGCTAGTCATGCACTCCTTTGTTTTTTAATTAATATATTTTCTTTGCTCTCTTGCATTAATTTTAGTAAGCCATTGAAGTAAGGATTCAGCAAAGCGCAGTCACAGATATTTAGCCAAACATTTCACAAAAATGGGTGCGTAAGCAAGGACAAAGTAAAATACATCTTGGACGCTTTCAAGTCCATTTTGACCAGTTTCGTCGTAAAATATGTACGTTCGTACGTTTCTCTTAAGCGTATTTCAGACATCGTCCGCACGTCACGTTCGCCACGTTGGGCAGACGTACGTTCTCCAAGAAGGGAAAGCATTCATATATTGTGGACGCACCTAAAGCACATGACAGTACTCTTACCCAGTAGAGAGAGCGCGCTCATCTTGTGGAGACTAATGAAATGCGACTCCCTACTGGACGGATGTCAGATATCTAGCATCTCGTCACTCCGTTCAATACGGCTTGCTGTCATGGCAACGCCGACCGAAAACTGGTTTTAGGGAGAAAAAATCGTTGCTGACGTGACGTGCGGACGATATGTGAATGTTGCTTTAATCAACAGGAAATGTACCTACTTCTCCTGTCTTGCAAATGCGAAGCAACTAGCAGACGAAGTCTTCTAGGAAGGCAACTGCCCTTTAAGCTGTTCTGCATCGAAAACATGACTCAATTAGTTCATCTGGCACCTGTTACGGTTCGTGAGCCATTCAAATCCAGGCAAACGAAACTTTATGTGAAGCGATCGGAAATGCTTTCTGCTAAAGAATGAGAAATGAAGAAAAAAGTACATAAATTACAAATTGTGAAGGAAATACTAAATATAACTAGTTCAGGGTTATAGCAACTGGACAGCAAATGTGTCTGTTGATCTTCTTTTTTCGATAATTAAAGAGCTTCACTGTAGTCTATAGATTGCTAAATGTAGTATTTTATGGACAATTTGTGCTTTGTGTTGCTATTTTAATGTACTCCAAACCAAGCTTTACTAAAGCTCTTTGCTACAGGACAATAAGCCTTTTTATTCTTGGCGATCTAAAAGAATAGCAGCGCTGTTTGGTAAATCAATGAATCAGTTTAGATTTTGTATGCATGGGAGGATTTAAGGAATGTCAAACATTGTCTCAGGGCGAAGAACTTGATAGAATATATCCTCTCATTGTTAAGTTCTCTTTTTGAGTTGACTTATCGTGTGTCAATGGTTTTTTCTAAGAGAATTGTGTTTCCCAAAAAGTATAGAATTGAAATGCCGTCGTGTCACTTCCACTACATTGCAAATAAAATACGCGATTAGACTTAGCAATCCCCTAAGGCTCATTTAATGCTTGCACGCGTTTTCTTGTTACAAGAATAGTAAAGATCTAAAGTAGTTAATAAACAAACAATATTTTTTAAGTATTAAATCGTGTTCCCGTTTAACCTGCATGACCTCTCTTTTCGCAACCGTTAGTTCTAGATGCATATACTTCCAATAGCAAAAATGGTCAAAATAAGGTGCAGAGTTACGATGTTGAAAGTTTGAAGGAAAAAAGGAAATTAATGAAAAAATACAAATTTAACTTTTTATAAGGATTCGAGGTCCCCTAATTTATGTTTAGGAAAACTATCTCCATTGAAAAATAATTCCCTTTGGATCCTAATCACAGCACTACGAAGTTGCCAGGTTAGGTTCGCCCCAACTGTAGAGATGGCGCACAAGCGTATGTGTAAAATCTGAAATCAGGTCGGACCGGGGGCGGGGGGGGCGGGGCGGGGGGATGAAATATTGCTATAGTCAAAGGAAAAAATAACAACGTCAAAAAGCACAAATTGCAGATTACTGCAAACACGTCTTTCGGCGTTACAAAGACATCCGACAAAAGCTTTTTTGGGATGTCATCCATAAGCTCATTACTTTCTGAATGAAAAAGGCGTTCCTTGTAACGCCGAAACACGTGTTTGCAGTAATCTGCAATTTCTGCTTTTTGACGTTGTTATTTCTTACTTTAATTTTCAGCACAAAGGTATTTATCTTAATGCTATAGTCCTTTGAAATTTAACTGATTCTATGTGTTCTCTTAAAAACCGAGTTTTTTGAAGTCCTGCTCAGCTAGAAAAGGTTTGCACAAAAAGTGCACAAAATCTAGGCTTATTTGGCACCTTTGTTTTGTGCACAAAAAGTGCAAACTGAAACCGTGCAAAAAAGTGCACAAAATCTGAGCATATTTGGCACCTATGTTTTGTGCACAAAAAGTGCAAACTGAAACCGTGCAAAAAAAAGTGCACAAAATCAAAGCATATTTGGCACCTCTGTTTTGTGCACAAAAAGTGCAAACTGAACTGTGCACAAAAAGTGCACTGTACATCTGTACAGCTAAATTGTACAATACTTTTCATATGCAATCACAATGCTCAGAATTAATGCACTTTTTTACGTAATGTTTTCACTGTGTAGAGAATACTTTTAGTCCACAATATTTAAAATGAAAAAAAAAAAGAAATTGAAAATTAAAATTTCTTAATTTCAGCATGTTTATTAACAATAAATTTATTAAGGAGACCATATCAAAAATATTGTTAAATTTTTGATGAAATATGAGAAATTCTAAAATAAAGCGTCATGGAGTGGAAATCATCTTCTTTGTTACCAAAAAACTTATATCTGTTTATTACTCCTGAAATTTCAGCAGCAGTTGTAACTTTTTATTGAATGCATTAATAAGTTAAAAGTTGAACAAAATATGCGTTTTAACTAACATGTATGGCAACAATGTCCTTCCTTCCAGGAATGATGCACCCCCTCCCCCAAGCAAACGAGACCCCAAAGTTGAGGTCAATAAACCCTTTAAAATGTATATGGCATAATCTGAATGTTAACCCACAACCTGTTGCGGGGTCTGCTTGGGGAAAGATCTTTCTAAAATAAATTAAAACATACCAGTCCCGGCAACAAAACTCCAAAATTTGGAAAAATTTACGAACCACTGTGTTATAACCCAAATTTAATGCTCTTTCTCGCCACAAAAGGTTTTTTTGTACATGCTGATGATATAAAAACGATATAATCAATGGTGACACCTTTAAATTTTAATAATTTAGAAGCAAAAATTTCAAACATTCAGTATGCATTATTAATTTAGACAACAAAAAGTAAATAGCAAGCGCAATGTCATAATTTTTTGCAAATATTGTAACATTTAAGTTCAAATCACTTAAAACTACTATTGTGTAGACGTTTATTCTTCAATATTTTGTCAGCTGTTCGTGTCAGCTTTGTTGCTGTGTAGCATAGAAAACCTAGTGTGTTATCTATATAACTCACAGCGTGTTACTGGTTTCCATGGTTTGAAAATAAATTTTGATATCTATCGGATATTTTCAAATTTAAGTAATTAAATGTATTGTCAAATTGCTGCTGTTTATTTTCTTACATTATTCTTATAGTATATAGATTTAAAACTAATGTTTCTTTCATTACTTATACACCCAAACCTGTTTTTATGTAGTGGATGGGGACCACATAAAAAAAAAAAAACACCATTAAAAATATTGTTCGAAACTTCACAAGTAGCTATAAAAAGTTGTTTTTGCAACACAGTTTAAAAAAAATATGTGGTGGATAGAGACTGCATAAAAAAAGTCTCACGTAGAAAATAACTCCAAAAGTTATCTTTAAAAAAAATCAAAATAAATCAAGTGATGATAATTTTGCCGACTCCCGAAAAATTTCCTGAATAAGGAAATTTTTGGGAGGTCAGTGACTTCCCATCGGGATGCCCCTGTCCTCACTTGAAGATATTACCTCACACTTGGTTTATAAATAATTTTCATACACCGCACAAAACAGGTTTGTGTATAAATAAACATGTATTTAATGTAAAAAGTTATGCAATTAAATGGTATTAAATATAGCTGATATCTACAATTTATGAATTATGATAATTTAACATTATATAAGAATAAAATATAGCATAACTACAGTTGATATTGGCTATATTTTGGTTACTGACTATAATATTCATATACTCTATAAAACTGATTAAATATACACAAAAGCCTTGTAAAGAATTACAGTATCATATACACAAATATAATATTTTATGTAATATTAATACATGAAAAACTGATTTAAAATTATAGGTTATATAAGTATAGTTTTATTGATTATTGCTTATATGTGTTTTAATGTTTATATGTAATTTAGAATTAATGTTTTACAATAAATTTTATTAAATTTAATCGAGTTGCTTTCGCAACAGCAACAAACAAATTTTACAAAATTATAAATTTTAGAAACTGAAAAAAAAAAAAAAAAATGCAATACTAGTCCGTGCACAGCCGTAAAACACATTTTCTTTTTTTTCTTACCAACCATTAATTTTACATGAGGCATTGTTAATCTATGTTTGTGTCGTTACAATACTAATAGTTTTATGAATATTAAATAGAAAAAGAATATATTACATTATATTTAATGATACATTAATATATCATATAAATAGTGCATTATTTTTAATTATTTTTAATAAAAGGAATAATATTGATATGACAAATGCATATAATTTTTATTTTATGAGCCTCGCAGTTCAAAATAATAAGCATTTTGTTGGTTAAGTTTGGTTTGCTATTGAATTACATTAAAAATTTCACATATAATGCGTACAGTAGAGACGTACCGAGTACTCGGTAACTATTCGGTACTCGGCCAAATTTTGATCAGATACTCGGCCAATACCGAGTAGTTTCGAAAAATTGAATATTGTTCAAGACAGATATTACAATTAATAATGAACGCAGGTATATACTATACTGCAATTACTAACAATTCAAATTTACAAGTTAAGGTTAAGTTTTGAGAATAATGAAGTTTGTATTGCTTCAATGAAATAAATCTATTTTAATGTCCCCAAAGTTAACAAAATTTATTTACGAAAAATTGGGCAAAAAAGGTAAGTACAGAAAATATGGAATTTTTATATCATTAAATGGATTTTTGCTACGAACAAAAATTATTTATAAGGAACATAAAAATACCTTTGCTTAAAAAATAAAAGCAAACAAAACAACGTTAAAAGCACGAATGTGCAGGAACACTGCAGACACGTGTTTTGGCGTTACTAGGAACGCCTTTTTCAATGTATAAAATGTGAGCTCATAGATTTAAAGACATCCGACAAAAGTCCGATTTTTTTTTTGTCGAATGTCTTTACATTCATTTGTTCACATTTTATGCCCTAAAAAAGACATTCCTTGTAACGCAGAAGCACGTGTCTGTAGTGTTCGTGTATTTGCTTTTAAAAATTATTTATGTTTGGCGGACTAGAACTATAATAGATTGGTATAATTTATTTTAACTCCAACTTGATTATACATACCTCTTATTTATTTGTTTATTTTTAATTTTTAAAATTTCTTTTTTCTAATATTTTTGACACAAACAAAATCTTTTAAGTAACGCATAAACAAATTTCAGCTGGAATTTTGTTTTAAAAACTATTATATGTACATGGAGGTCTATACTACTATTCCAATAAGTTCAAAATGCATTACGTATGTGTCGGTGGTTCTTCTTAAAACATAATTGGTAATCGGTAACTCACTACTCGGTACTCGGCCGAGTACTCGGCCAAAGTGCTACTCGGTACGTCTCTAGCGTACAGTAAATTAAAGGTCTCGGCTAAGACGAACAAAAATCTCTGACCTCTTTACTTGAAATATTCGTTGTTGAATACTGTAATTTTCCTTTTTAGAGATGATTTGTTATTTTGTTAGGTAGTAGAAATCCCGTTGTGTACCTAGGAAAAAATATTCAATATCTTGCATAGCAAATAAAGCGTGTACATTTGTTTACCCGTGGACATATGAATTTACTTGGAGATAAACTGTTCACCTGCCATTGTGGATTGCAACCTTTCCCGCGATTGTCGATTATCATCTTCCTTTTTCAATATTTTCCAAAAGCAGTCATTTATTTATAAGAAATAAGTGGTTGTTTTCTGAAGATACTAATGGATGACAATGTGTTTATTTAGTTGTAATATTTTCTAAATACATAGGTAAGCATTTATATATTGACAAACCTTTTTGGTTTCTACAAAAACTTTGGTTTTTCGAAGGAGGCTATTTCATTTATTTTTTCATCTTTTTTAATTAGTTTTCAAATCATAATCTATTTAGACAAGAAAAAAACTTACAAAAAGTTAACAGAGTAAAAAGTATATATTCTTTTTTTGTCTTCAGTTTAGCATAAAAATTATAGAAAAAGAGCAAAAAAAAATCAATAGCTGAAAAAAAGCCATATCAGCCTAGGTTGGAGAGGTATTCGAGCGCAACTGTGCCAGACAACCCACCGAGTACACGCTCGTAAAATTTGTGGGTCCGAAAGTCCTGCGATAAGTCCCTTGGCTAGCACTTACCTTGGGTGGATTGTATTGGAGACCATCTCTCACCTTCAGCAGCATAATGTAATTGTAGAGATATCAGCAACTCACTCGACGTGGCTTGACAAAATAATTAAACTGGTAGATGCTGGCATCTTTTGGGGCTAAGTGCAAATACCCATAACAGAATGAAGTTACAAAAATGCTACAGGCCTGTGTGATCTTAATGTAAATACAGTAACACCTTTAGTGAAAATACAGGGTTTTGTATATTTGATTTAAATTCTTGATCCTGTAATATATAAGTCATATCTTCTTATAGGAAATCTTTGAATAAATTCGTTCATTGACGCAGAGTGGATAAATGAGGTGAAAGTGAATTAGGATGAAAATTAAAAATTTTATTTCTATTTTTTAATCGTTATGACAATTCTTCTGATTACGTGATAAAGCAATTAAATTGATAGTTGCCGGGGTCGTAAAATGAAGTTAAAGAAAACACTACAGGCCTGAGTGCTCTGAATGAAAACATAATATACCTGTAATGAAAATATTGTGTATTTTTATTAAGAAATTTGAAACCTTGACCCTGTAATGTAAAAGTTCTCTGCTAATGGGAAATTTTTTAAGAACTTTTCGTGCACTGAAGAAGAGTGGATAAATAAGATGAAAGGAAATTGGAATGAAAATTTATATTTTTAAATGAAATAGTCAAATCTCGGTAACTCTAATATTTCTTTATCTCGAAGTTTTCATCACATTTAAAACTTTTGAGACTGTTGTGAAAACTTTCCATAACTCGAACATTTTAGCCGGTGCATTGGGACTTGAGTTATCAAGTTTAAGTTGACTGTATTTATATTTTTTAACTGTCATGATAATTCTTCTGATGATCAGTTTCCGATTATTATCTTTATAGGAACATATATTGACAAAAACATTTTGAAAATCAATACGTGTACATTTGGAGGCATTCGTTTGTCTAAAACAGACAGTAGAGTCCCGGCACTTGAATGATAATCTGGCTGAATCTAAGAAACACCCTCAGCAGCAAGGACGGATTCAGGAATCCTTCAAGGGGACGAAATTGCGCTTTTAGAACTTCAATTTTGGAAAAATTGCAAGCCTCTGAACCCTCTCCCTCACCATAATCCAGTATCATTTAAAATAGTCCTCTTGGAACTGCAGTTTTGAAAAATTAACAGAGGAAAGAATTTGAACCTCATTCCCTTACCAAAGCCTCTTCCTAAACGTTACCAAAGATGATTTAAAATCGCGTTTTTAAGATTTCAATCAAACAAGTTAAGACTTCAATAAATTGTTCAAAAAATCTTCTGATTAAAAGTTCCATAAAATTTTTGGCAGATTAACAAAAAAAAAATACTTTCGAAACTTTAATGTCGAAAAATTGCTTGTGGAGTGCCTCCCTTGTATCCGTCCATGCTCAGCAGGGCGAAAAAACCTCTACTTGCAGACCTATAGATAAATACCCATTAACAATACATTTATACTGCATCAACAAAAAATTTACTTTCGGATGCCCGTTAAAAAATCATAACCAATAATTCAGAACAATCATTCAACAGAATTCCAAGATTCTGGAACAGAAAAACTGCATGAATTCTGCAGAGTCCAGAGTAGTCTTAAAAGAATTTTGCTGCTTATATGGGGAGAAGAACCCAGGACAAAAAAATAAATAAGTAAAATAAAAAACCTTTTTTTAAAAATGAATTGACGAAAATCAAAGAGTCTGCACAACAATCTGACAGTGACCTGAAAACTGCGCAACGTATGGTGTAAATGTCTATTTACTTTGCACGTTTTAGCTAATTCTCTGATTTGTTAACATTTCTTATTTTCAGTTACTTATAAATTAAGTCATGGATATTTTCTATTTGTATTTGTAACACGTATCTCATTTTTCTTACTGATGTGTACAGTAAGTATAACTACTATTATCCGAATTTTTTCCAGAAAAAGAAAATTAAGACAAACTTACGCAAAATATGTGTATAAGCGATTCGCAAAATAAATAATCTGTCTAAGCGCTTTTCCATCTGCGTGCTAGTTAAACGCTAGTTCACACCAGTCACTTTGACAGAGATATTCAGCAAGCAATGATTTTCATTTAGAGTACAATACATCCTTACTGTACATAATGTTCAGCACATGTTACTACACATAGCATGTAAAAACGCTCTACTTTCATTTGATAAATACTTTAAAAATAGTTTTTCCCCATTTCAAATACAAAAATTTATTAAAATAGATTTTTTTTTCGGAAGAAATTCATTTGTCCGAGTCTACTGTAATTAAACATTGACCAATTTGTAATTTTTCTCATTTCTATACATTTGAATTTCTAGCCTTATTGTGCTTAACTTGTTTCTTTTAGGTAGTTACTTCTGTACAAAAGTTACTGCTACTCAACTGCGGTTTTATTTTTGTGTAAATCATGCAAAAATGTTTGGTGACAAATTTTACTTGACTATACCGACGAAATATCCCCCAAAAATAAATAAATGTGAAAAAAAAAAAAAAAAAAAACCCGAATGAAACAAATAAAAGGGGCTTTACCTAAAAAATATAAAAGGAACGTAACAAAAATTGCTTGTGAGCGAAATGAAGGATTTTTTTTTTCCCCCGTTTTCTAGCGACGAAAATTAATATGGTGAAGACCTCGGGGACTTATTTTATATGCTAGAATTAACTCAGACAAAAATTAAATAGAACAAAGCTTAAAATTAACAAATATTACAAAAATTAACTTTATATTAGCACCTTAAACAATGAAACAAGGACAACGCAACACTAGTAACGAAATTACATGACAAAAAAATTGCTAGAAATAATAGTAAGAAAAAAAATGAATAAAAATTTATCGAAAGAGACATACTGAACTGAATGGACTAAAAAAAAAAAAATCAATTAGCGAAAACGTGCAAAGCATGGAGCAACAATGTAAACAAATCGACCGCATGGCTCCATGTTTGGTTGAGTTGATTTCAGTTCAAGTCCGAAATTGATTAGTTAGGAGTGAATGAAATATGGAGAAATGATTCATAAATTATTAAATATTAAAAAATCTAAGACGAATACAAATTAAAAAAAAAACTTCGTTAGGCTAACCGCTGGGATGAAAATTAATTTTGTGCCAATTTTCATAATCATACGTTGCGTTGATTTTTCAGCAGAACGTTTGATCCGAAAAGCTATTGCGCAATCAAAAGTTATTCGCAGCTCCAGAGCTCGAATACGCTACCTTGCAGTGATTAGCAATACTAAAGAAAAAGGTAAAACATTCCATTCCACGTGCTTTCTTTGGAGAAAATTATAGGCTTCAGACAGTTTATGATGTAATGTAATTTTAGAAGAATAGAAAAGATAGCTTCCCACAAACACGGTGAAAAATTACTGTCATTCACTAAGCGTCAAAGCAAGCTATAAGTTGCGGCGTTTGTTTGTTTTACCTTTTTCATCCCCCTTTAGCCAGTAGTTGCAGCACCACCAATAGTTTATTGGAGTTTCGAATAGATATTTTTTCATATTCTTTATTTTCTGAAGAAAAAAAAACTTATTTTGGTCAAGAACAGAAATATAAAGAAAAAAAAAAAGATTTAAAAAAAAAATAAATAAACTAATAAATTGAATTTGAATTTAAAAAGTTTTTTCTTTTCACTTTCTTTCATTTGATTATTTTCATATTACACAGAACTAAATTCCCACCTCCCCTATTTTTCTGTATAATACTACTATGTCATCTATTTTAAATTTGATTTCAAACAGATGCATTTTCAAGAAAATTGGTTTTACACCCCGTTATGATTTTTTTAATGAAAGTTCAAAAGTGGCCTGCTGAATGCATATTAGTTTTTCATGGCAAAATGGAAACTTCAACATCACTTCAAAAAATCAATTGTTAAAAAAAAAAAAAAAAAAAAAAAAAAAAAAAAAAAAAAAAAAACTTGTGATATTATTTTCTTAAAAATAGGGATAGTTCAAAAAAAAAACTCTGTTGGTCAAATGAAAAAGTTAGATCTCAAAAAGTGCACTGTAAAATGTACTCTGCAAATAATGGAAAGAGCACAAATCAAAATTAGCACTTAATTTTCTGGTTTCAAGCTCTACTTGTATGTATGAAAGAGCTGTTACGCTTATTTTTTCTCAATTCCAATTTTTTTTAATTTGATTTTGGTCAAGAACAGAGGAAAAAATAGTTTAATTTGAATTTCAACACTTTTTTCATTTAACTTTCATTTTATTTTTTCATTTTTTCACACCAAGTGTGTCCTTCCTTCCCCCCATATTTTTCTGTATAGTACTATTTCAGGAAGCCCACAAGGGGGGGATTATGGCGCAAGTTGCGCCATCAAAATTTTTTTTTTTGGGGGGGGGGAATTTTTTTTCTAGAAGGTTTTTTTTTATTTAGAACATGAAATTTTTGAATTTTGGAAAGAAAAAATATTTAGACTCATTCATCAAGAAGTAGAAGCACTAATAATACTTTTCCCTCGTACTTTTCAGGGCCGTCGCAGTAGCAAGCCCCCCCCCCCCCGTTTTTCAGAAGAGGGGCCGCCAATTTCATTTTTCAAGTAACGAAGAAAAAGGAAAACTCGTCGTTGTTTAAAAAAATTAAAATAGTAGTTTTAAATAAACAAGTGAAATAATAGTGACAAAAATAATTTTTTCTGTCAAATTTAAATAGAAAATGTAATCTTAAAATACAATTTAGGAACATCCATGACTATATTTTATCAAGAGTATCTAAGTAAAGGCCGCGGAAATGTACACTTCCAAACATTTTTATTAACACAAAAAAAAAGTATTCAGTACAGTAAAGCCTTTACTAGGCCGAAGAGTGCGTATGTCTGCCAAGTCGGAAAGTATGGGCTCGACTCGAATTAAAAACATTGTGCATAGAGTAAAATTTGAATTATGGGAGGGAGGACAGGCGACCAAACTAACATGTTGTACGTCTGTCTCTCGGCGGTCCTGGTTATACAAAACCATGCTTAAACCATGCAGTTTTAAAAAAAAGAATGAAAATACATAAATAAACTGGACAGCCCATAGGATAGGGGTCGCCGAAACATTCCCATATGTATATACTTTTTTTTTTTTAATGAAAAATGTTGTCCTGAAAATCATTGCTAAGTGGAAAAAAAATGTATTGGTCGCCGAAATAAGTTAGAAATAGAGAGATAGAGGAAAAAAGAAAACAGTTAAATGCAAAGAGAGATTCAAAGTATTATAACGAATACTCATACCAAAAGTTCTAAATGTTTGAATGTAAAAATCGTAAGTAAATCAAAGTTTGATCAAGAGATGCAGGTGGCATATTTAAAATAAAATGAAGTGGAATAGGGAACTAAGGTATCGCAGAAAATTACCACATCCGTTCAAAAAGTTAAAAGTCCTCTTCCTAAGGCCGCAAATGCTTGTATTGCAAGAAAACAAAAATATTGTGCGGGAAATTTAAAACTTTATTATGAAAATCTAAGCAAATAATCGTGTTTGGCAAAGAAAAATTGGAAAAAAAAAATGTTAAAACAATATGTTTATCAATTACTGAAATTTACAATGAAGATAGGAGAGACGTAGCCAAACTGACAGGAAGAGTGGGGAACTCCAAAAACTTCTTTTTACGTCCCCGAAGCTGACCTGGAAATGAGTTTTTATAACTTAAGTTTTGAAAAAATCCTGGGGAAAACGTTCTCAAACCCCATCCTTTACCCTAACGTCATTCAAGATGGCCTACAACTAAGTATTTAGGACTGCAATTTCGAAAAGCTGTGAGAGTGCTCCCAACGTAACCTCCGAGAAACGTCCTCTCAATTAATCATTCATCATCACTCAAGGTCGAATAAATTTCGTCTTTTGGACTTCAATTAAAAAAAAAAAAAAAACTACCTGAGGTGTCCCGAAACTGTCGTTCTCCAAATATTACCGAAGACCGTCAAAAAATTTCATTGTTAGGGCTTCATTTCAGAAAATTTTTCGGTGAAGATCTCCAAAACCTTCTACTCCTCTACCAGTATTTAAAATCGTCTACGTTTGCGTTAATTGAATTTAATTTTGAAAATTTGCCAGGGGATTACTTCAAATCTCTCCACCCATTAACATTACCGAAACTCTTCTAAAACTACGGTTTCAACAAATCAAAATTTTTTTCGAGAGAATGCCCTCCCGCCCCCTCTCTATCTCTCTCCCCCCGCCAACATCATCGAAAAATGTCTTAAATATCGCTTTAAGTGCTTCAATTACGAAACATTTCTGGTCTCGAGTCCCTTCAAAACACCCCCTTCTCCCTTTCATCGAAGGTTGGCTTAAATTACGTTTTTGCGGCTTTAATTTCAAGAAACTGGCGGTGCACTAAATTTTAACAAAACGAGCTGATGTGTGCATCACATGACTTCCTTTTGCACCAATTTAATGTTATTTCTCTATTATTGCAATTTTAATGTGATTCTCTCTCTAACTCTCTAAATATCACCAACAATGGCCATATTGAAACCAAATAAAAAAAAATGCTAAAAAAAAAATCGCCAAATTTGTCGCCAAGTTGGTGACAGAACTTGATGACCAAAAGACTGGCGATATATCGCCAAGTGTCCGCCAAATTATAACACCACTAGAGTTTGAATCGAAATTAACAATGATTTCCACCAAAAAAAGTGCAAAAGATCCCTTTAGAAAAACCCGAATGCAACCAAAAAAGGAGGTGCACAACTAGACCCCACTAGGAGTCTACAGACCAAATTTCAACTTTCTAGGACATACCGTTCTTGAGTTATGCGACATACATACGCACATACGTACATACATACGTACGTACACACGTCACGAGACAACTCGTTGTAATTAACTCGGGAAACTTCAAAATGGATATTTCGAGCGTCTATACGTTCTTAGGTACATACATATACACGTGTGGTCGGCTCGAAAAAAAAAACTCAACATTCATTCGGGGGTGAGCAAAATGGAAATTAAGGCCGATTTTTGTGTGAAAATTTTTTCGCGAATAAAATACTTCCTTTTTTCTAAAAGGAAGTAAAAAAGTCTACAATCGCGTTTTTAAAGCTTCAAAATTTTTAAAAAATTCGGGGGGGGGGTGCATCTCTCTTCCCCTTAATATCACTATAGATCATCTAAAACAGCATTTTTCAAACTACAGTTTTCAGATTTTTCCTGGGGGAGAGCCCCCAGATCCCCCTTTACGTGTCACATTCACAAATAATTCACTATTGGGATTGCGTGCTTGAAGTTTGCATTTTGAAAAATTATAGAACGATGATCTCGTGTCTCTTCTTCCCTTAAATTCACCATAGGTCGTCTAAAACTGTGTTTTTCAAATAACAATCTAGAAAATTCCCGGGGCTGAGCCCCAGACCCTCTCTTCTGAACATAATTAAATATAACGCACGATTGTGTTGATAACTTAAATTTGAAAAAATTATCGGCAGATGCTACCCTGGACCTCCTCTCCCCCTTCCTCCCAAACTTAAAATATAGTCTAAAACGGCGTTTTTGTGTCTGCAATTTTGAAATAATGCAAGAAGGTATCCCTCCGACACCTCCTAATTCTGATTGAATATTATCCTTACGATTAAATTTATATTGCTAGTACTAAGATCTAGTAATATGACTATCCCTGCTAAACCAGAAGCCAAATCTTCTCTCTCTCTCTCTGCATATTGGAACATGCGTTTGAAAAAATTAACGGACCTTCAAAAGCGTACCCCCTCCCCAGTTTTTTTTTCTTTTACCTAGGGACGGCCCTGGTACTCTTTCCAAAATTAAATGACCGTGTCTCATTTTCAATGAAGGGAAAATCACAGACGGCAGGGAGTTAGTGTCCGTTTCAAAGCTGGATCAGACGATTTGATTTCTTTTCATTTTTTTAATAAATTTTCTGGAAGTTGCAGAGTTCTACATGATGAATGTGTGAAAAAATGATGAGAGGGAGAGAGGTCGAAAATGTTTTATTGTTTGTAATAATTCTGTCCAGTATGCTCTAGTCTTCCATTGATTCATTTGCACCTCGACAATCGTTAAGAACTAGTTTTGAAGTTTGCGAATAATTTTTTATCCCTCCAATTGACAATTAATATATTTTCTTCATTAACGAGCTTAAGCTTGTGAAAAAAAAATTCATTTCACTTTTACTCCCATCTTCTCTACCATTTTTAAACTGATTGTTTCAATTTATCATTAGATTTTTATTAAAACTTTCAGTTATGTTGGTTTTCGCTGATGGAGGTAGAACAGTCTGTTCTTATGGTGTTTTAATTATGTTTTGTAAATCATATTTACTTTCTTCTATCTGATATGTATAGAAGGATATTTGATTCATTAAAATTCTCGAATTAAGATTTTCGATGTGTGCTGAATAGCTGAATCCATTTTTAAAGATTTCCGAAACATATCTGTCACGGTGTGTCTGATCCATCTTTTTTGGATATGCAACTTCAATTTTGGAAAACTTCCAGTAGAGCGCCCCCCACTGTAGCGCCAGAATATCACCCTCTTTATCATCAAGAGTCATCTAAAACTGCGTTTGTCGAACTGCAATTTTGAAAAATTTATAGGAGAGAGCCCCTGATTCCCCCCTCTTTCCTTAACATGATCAAAGACAAGCCAAGAATTGCGTTTTTGGAATATCAAATTCAAACAATTGCCGGGGGAATGGCACCGAAATTCACCTTCCACTAACATCATCCAGATCTATCAAAACTGCATTTTTTAAGCTATAAGTTCGAAAATTTAAGTGGAGTGCCTCTCCCCCCCCCTACTCTCATCAGCATTATTAAAAATCGTGTTAAATTTGGTTTTCAGGGCTTCAATTTCGAGAAAACTCCGGGAGAGCTTCCGAAAACTCGTTTTCTTAACGTCACAAAAGTCGGCTACAATTGCGATTTTAGAACTTCAATTTCAGAAAACTGCTTTTCCCCAATCATAGATAGCGTTTTTAACGCTTTAATTTTGAAAATTTTCCTGGCACAAGCCCTAGGATCTCTTCTTTCCCTAACATTACCACAGATAGTCTAAAACTGCGTTTTTAGAGCTACAATTTTGAAAACAAAAGAAAAGCCCTCTTTCACACAACGTTAAACTATCTACAATTGCGGTTTTTAAGTTTCAATATTGAAAAATTACCGGGAAGGGCACACCAAATCTTTTATCCCCCAAACATCACCAAAGATCGTCTAAAACTGGTTTTAAAACTACAATTTCGAAAATTTTCCGAAGAGAAACCCCCAAACCCCTTAACTAAGTGAAAATAAAATAAGATTCATATTTTATAGATTCATATTATATACATCTAGTAATGACTCCATCCCAAGCCAGAAAGTTGAATCCACTCTTCCTTTAATTGTTCATACGTTTGAAAAAAAAATAAGGTGTAGCAAAATCCAGGTGTACCCAAAACTTGTTTACTCAACGTGCACGTTGTAAAATTTGGGAAGGCAAGGCAGGTCAACAATCCAACAATATTTCTGTTCAAATGCTATTTGTTAGCGCTCCCCCCCCCCCCCCTCATGAATTTGACTGGAAATTAAACACTCTAAAAACTGTTATATTTAACCCGATTCGAAAGCGAGAAAATTTTTGGGGGGGAATTTGCGCCATTGAACTTGGGGGGGATGGGCACCCGTGGTACTATTATATCATCTACTTTAAATTTGATTTGAATCATTATGCATTTGCATGAAAAATGGTTTACACCTCATTATGATTTTTTTTGAAGTTCAAGTTTATCAAAATATCATTATAAAAAAAATCTAAATATTCAGACAATTTTTTCAAAAGTCCATTTATTTAAAAAAAAATAACTATTTTTTACTTCCTGCCTGCATTAATATTGAAAATACATACCGAATATCAAAAAATTATTAGGTGGAAATAACAAATCTCTGATTGCTTTTTTTTCCTGATAAATTTGAGGCAAATATTTTGTGCGTGAAAAATGGCACATAATTTTTGACAAAATCGAGTGTGCACTTTTTTTGTGTGCGGAAAAAGGGCACAAAATTTGCACAAAAAGTGGATACTTCTTGTAGTATCCAAAAATCATTCACTTTTTGTGTACAAAGTTTGCACAAAAAGTGTATATTTTTAGAAGTGTTCAAAAATTGTGCACTTTTTGTGCACATTGTATGCACAATGTGCCCTTTTTTGCAAAAAAAGTGCAAACATTTTCTAGCTGGGTGGAGTTCAGGACGTCGAAAATTCAAGGTTAACTCCATAGATAGACTCGAGAATATTCGAGACGAATAATATATTCTTACTAATAATTTAATTCAATAATTCTTTAGTTACCGTTTGGGAACGACTCTTGAACATTGAATTGAAGCCGTCAAAATCTATCTATCTATATTAGGATATTCTATGCATCATCTTTACTAATAATAAAGCTGAAAGTCTCTCTGTTCGGAGGATGTCTGGATGTCTGTAGGATGTCTGTGACGCGCATAGCGCCTAGACCGCTCGGCCGATTTTCATGAAATTGGGCACAAAGTATGTAGCGTAGGGGTGTGCACCTCGAAGCGATTTTTCGAAAATTCGATGTGGTTCTTTTTCTATTCCAATTTTAAGAAAAAAATATCATAAGATGGATGAGTAACTTACGAAATTATCATAACTTGGAACCGTAACATGGGCACAAGCCAACTGGCGAGAAAATTCACCATACATTATTTGTAAATATACAGGCAAACCAAAAGACCTTTTGATTTTTCTATTACGGGCAAAGCCGTGCGGGTACCACTAGTAATAAATAATAGAAATTTTGTGATGCTTTAGAGTATAAATAGGGTTGTTTTTAAACTTTAGAAATAAGATTTTATGGCTCAAAATTGCATAATAACATCAATTCATTTATATCACATTTCTGATCTAATGTGGTTCTAGGTCACCCTCAATGGCAGAATAACTTTGAAACAGTTTAATAATCCATTTAAAATTAATTTTATTACTTTTTATTCTTAATTTTAAAAATATATAATACTTCAGCAGTTTTTTTTTTCTGGGGGGGGGGGTGCCAATTGATGCAATAACACTATTAAAACACGAGAGGCGCATGAAAATAGAAAAATCTGAACTAAATCATCTAGTCAAAGTTGAACTGAATGATGTTAACAACTTTAGTGTAAGTGTTCAACAAGAAAACTCTCCAAACAGATACGGGTTCAGTTTTATGATTCAACCACTTTTGTAGCAGAATCAAACATCAAATGAAAAAAAAAACTCTCTTATTTAGCACTGCTTCTCTAATTTTTAAGGCTAGATCAAAACTTAACATTGGCCTTTAAAATAGAAACATTCCTTTTCTTGCACTACACATTTGAAGAGAAGAAAAGAACGAAAAAGTCGTCAGATCAGTCACAAAGGATGACTAGAGTGAAACAATTTTAAAGGTCCCATGACGTAAGGGAGATTTCGAAAATATCGTTTGCGCAACAGTTTCATAACGCTCCCTTTGGGGCCTTGACCAAAATTATGGGTGGAAAGTGGGGATGAGAAAGAAGTGTCCTTCGAAGGTATTTCTCTCAAGGCGGGAATGAAATTTCAGTTCGATCGGTCACCATTTGTCTTAACTGCTGCACTTAGGGCCTCTGATAAAAATATGTCTGGGACTCCTCTGGCTAGGAAGTGACTTCGCAATAACTATTCATTAAATAATGAGTTGGAGCAGAAGTTGAAGTACAAGTTGGAAATGTATTGCATGCATGCGCCCCGAACAATCTAGAATTTGGTTTGCCGATGAAAAAAAGTTCTAGAACTTCGGAATGTAAGCAACCGTATACCCTCGTGAAATATTGTAAAGTATTTCTGACAAAACTGGGAGGGGGGGAGGGGCTGACATATAAACAGTCCCTATTTTTCATTATGGGCACCCCTTGTATTACAATACGGTCCCGTGTTTTGGAACGGAGTAACAGGGGGAAAAAGAGGAAGGATTGTGGTGATGCATTGTCTAATAGAAGTTTTCCTGCTTTTCAGCTGTTCAGTATGGCAATGAAAAGTAGTTATGTACGAAAATGCAATAACTATTCGCCAATCAACACTGCTACACATTAACAGACTCTGCAAATTTAGCAATTCCACCTCTTCTTGTTCTTCTTCGGAAAGAATGAGCACTTTGAAGGTCGGAACTCTTATTTTAAGAGGTAGACAATACAAGTGCTTGAGATATAGCTGGAATGTATTTCGAGGCGGGGAAATACTCCTGGTTCTTCTTTTAGAGGAGTAATCTACATTTTGGGGAATGAAGTTCAAGAGCACGTAATCAGTGAACACCACAATAATGATCAAGTTCATAAAAAACTCATTTGCACAGGAGGGAATGGAAGATGGTAGGGAAACAAGAGTTGTGTGTGTGTGATTGCTTTCAAATAGTTCATAGTTCATTTTAAAAATCAAGAAGGCATTTTTTGAATCATTTTAAAAAAAATCCTATTGCTTTTTTTTCCATCTTCTACGATGTTAAATTTTTATTTAAAATAAAAAGTGTTTTGGGGCCTCGGTGGAAACCGAGCGGTATTGCTCAGCAACTGCTTGCAAGCAGAGAGGCGCGGGTTCGATTCCCGCTTACTGCCCTGGGTGTTCTCCTGATGATTTCCTTGCATTGTAATTGAGCTACCTGTCTTATGTGCCTGAGCAAAAAGTCGGACTTCCACCTAAATGGGGCTCAGTCACATGGAAGCCGCTTATATTAGCCTCAAAAACGGAATAACGCCTTTGGTATCCGCCATCTTGGGTGCTCCAAGGGGCATCAGAAACAACAAAGAGTGAAAATGCGCTTTTATTGTCAATGTGTGAAATACGCTTAAAGAGACGTTGTCAATATCTTTGCAAGAAAAAGAAACAAGAAGGTAATGCTGGTAAAGCTTGACCGCGAAGAGAAGGCGGATGACCTTGAAGCGAAACCTCATTTTGTATCATTTGTAATATGTAGAATCAGTCAGAAAGCACCTAAAAGTAAGAGTCGTTCTCACTGATCCTTATGTATTACAAAATTATAACAAACAACCTATGACAAATGATACGGATGATGTTTCTGCTTCAAGGTCATCCGCCTTCTCTTTGTAGTCAAGTTTTAAAGCTTGACCATGGAGAGATGGCGGATGACCTTGAAACGGAAACATTATTGTATCGTTTGCAATATATTGAATCTGCCGAGCAGCAAGAGGCGCGTTCTTGCTGATCCTTTCCATTAGAAAATAATAACAAACAACCTAGTACAAGTAATACAAATGATGTTTCCGCTTCCAGGTCGTCATCCGCTATCTCTTTTGGGTCAAGCTTTATTGGCTCCGAAGGTTTGGGGTCAAAACTTTGCGGCCAAAACTTCGCCTGACAAAACTTCGCGGTCAAAACTTCGCCGATCCATTACTTCGCGTGGTCAAAACTTCGCGTGGACAGAACTTCGTGTGGTCAAAACTTCGCGAGGACAAAACTTCGCCTGGACAAAACTTCGCGAGGTCAAAACTTCGCGTGGACTAAACTTCGCCGATTCATAACTTCGCGTGTCTAAAACTTCGCCTATCCAGAATTTCGCGCGCGCGCGCGTGGGTAGAACTTCGCGCATTCATATATATATATATATATATATATATATATATATATATATAACAATGAACTTCCATAAACATATCATATAAACTTAGCAAACAAGTAAAAATGTGTCTTTTTGGGGGGGAGGGGGGGAGGTGTTATTGTTCAATGATTTCCAGGAACGCATTAGACACACCCCAAGTAGCATTGAATCTTGGCGCAATATTGTACTTGGTTGGCTGAATGTTGGCGTACGATTTACACCCAATATTGGCTGAAGCTCGTAGGGGATACATTTTAACAATATCGGCCAATATTGCTATTGCAATCTTGAGCCATTATTGCATGCCGATCTAATGCCAATATTGGCGTTACGTTGGCTAAATAGTGGCTCACAATATTGGCTGAAGCACGGAGGGGATACATTTTGACAATATCGGCCAATATTGCCATTGCAATCTTGAGCCATTATTGCATGCCGATCTAAGGCCAATATTGGCGTTACGTTGGCTAAATAGTGGCTCACAATATTGGCTGAAGCACCGAGGGGATACATTTTGACAATATTGGCCAACATTGCAATCACACTCTTGAGCCATTATTGCATGCCGATTTTAAGCCAATATTGGTTAAATAGTGGCTTCCATTATTGTTATTGCTATATACACTGCTGTCTACACAAAATGCGACATCAAGAAGGTGCAGTCAGAATGATACAAAATTTTACACCTGATGGCAACATTGATTACAAAATAAAAATAAAATGAACATTTATCACTGAAAAATCCCGAATGAATGGAGGTTTAAGTACCCTGTTGAATCAACTCTAGCTTGAATGTACAACACTATACAGTCGAACATTGAGGTATACTAGTCTCATATGATGTAATACGTCAATTCCTATCAGTTAATGTAAAGCACTACTAATTCAATCAAACTCATAGATTGTTCAATTTACCGCCAAGTCATTCCAGATATGCTCAATTTGTGACAAATCATGACATCACGCAGGTCAGAAAAGGTGATAATGTGGGAGAGGAACCCCCCCCCCCCTCCCGTGTGTGACGGTGCATTGCCTTATTGAACACGAGTCTCAACACATGACAAAAATATACCATTAGGTTGTGATAGTGCAGCAAGTCAATGTTAGAGGTGATCCTGTCCCACACACAATATAGCACCCCTTAGCATCACTACAGCTGTCGATGTGGTGTGCTCCTAAAAAGCAGGCTTTATTAGGGTCGCATACACTTGGAGTAGGTTCGAGTTCAAATCGATTTGCTAGCAACCGAATGGTTCCTGATTGCTCTCATAGCGATGAATCCAGATCGAATTTCGCAAAAATAACAATTTTTTAAGGTTATGGAGAACACGTTGTGAACTACCAAATAATGCTTTGGCTTTTCAGCGGCATACCCCACCCACAGCTGGGATGCCTTTATGGGTTGCAATCATGTACAAAACATAGTCACTTCTAATATTGATCCACAGCACTACGACAGGTCACCCTGCGGTCCCCATGACACCAAACTGCATTAATATCATTATTCAGTCACATGTGTTGGCACTCATGACGGGGCTCCCAGGAAGACACTGCTTGATCACACACAGCAAGGGTGTGAGGGGACTTCCTTTTCCACTTTCTATGTCCAGTGCGTCACCCTGCTTTGTCACAAATTGAGCATATCTGGGATCACTTGAGATGGTAAATTGCGTAGGCTATGAGCTTGATGGAATTAGGTGCACATTTCTAGTACCTGTGTAGTAGGATATCCTACAAGACTGATATGCTTCAATGTTTGACTGTATTACCTCGTACATTCACGCAATAGGTAGCTCGACAGGAGACTTAAACCTCCATTCATTTGGGATTTTTCGAGTAATAAATGATCAATTTGTTCTCATTTTGTAATCACTTTCTGATAGTAAGGTTGCCATCACGTGTATAAAATTTCATTTCACTCTGACTACTATCCTTCTTGGTGTTGCATTTCGTGTGGCCAGCAGTGTAGCTAGCTGTTACAGTTTAACCAGGACTGAAATTGTTAGGATTCCAACAATTTCAACGAAAGGGAAGAAGGAATTAAAAGTCGCTTTCCTGGAAGCTTCGACCACGTAAACACTGAAGATGACTGCCGCAGATGCAGTTGAAACGTTTGTGGTAACAACACTCAGACCACAGCAGAACAGCCCAAAATCTCACAACATCATCAATTCATACTAAAAGTGCCTAGTTATTAAATGTTGGTCAGAAAAAAAGAGAATTTCTTATGACTGTGCACCAATTAATGTATATTTTATTTTTGAATCATATAACTGTAAAAGTAGCTAACAGAAGAAAAATGAAACAGTCAATGCTAACTCCATAAAAATTGATGAAAATGTAAAATGAAATATAATAAAAAGAAAACTTAATTTTAATTCTACATATTGTAATAATAACATAAGAAAATAAAGAGTGATTTGAGGAAGCATTTACTATTTTAAAGACTTTAATTTGTGCTAATTGAAAATATCGGATATTTCCGAATTCTGCTCAAAATTTACTAACATTGCTAAATATTAGTTACAAAAGTTCCTGAGCAGAATTCAGATTAGAGTTAATTCTCCCTCGACGAACAAATAGAAAATTTGTACACATTTGGTTTCATTGCAATTCTACAGTTGCACAGAAAGTAAATGTAATTGAAGTACAGTGCAAAAGTTGCTCAAAATCTTTGCTTGATCGTTTTCATTGTCATTCAAATTAATAATAAACTTTTAAATCTGAAATAACTGATTAGTAAAGTTATTTTGCAATATTGAACAATTAATGGTAGGAATTTTTATTCCTATTTAAAAAAATTAAATATGAACATCATTTTTAAGTACCTTTTCCTTTGACCCGGATAGTTCAGAAATAGCAACTTAATTTTGCAAGAATTAACTCCTTCAGTAAAATGTTTGACCATGTTTATGTAAATAAAGTAAGTAGATCTTTAAAATTTCTTTATCAAATACTCCAGCATATGTCTAATATTTTCACATAAACAAAAAGTATTCAATAATGAAATAACAATTATTGTCAAAGAAAAATAATAAGATCTATTTCACAAAATTGGCATTCATTATAATAAATGTGGAAACAAACTACACTCAAACCTAGTTTTGTGTGGTGGATAGGGACTGCATAAAAAAATTCACTCAAAACTTCACTATTAGCTACAAAAAAAATGCTTTCGTAACACGGTCTCACTTGAAAATAACCCAAAACTTACGAAACAACTGTAGGAATTTCTTCTTTAAACAAATTCAAGACACTTTTCACTGCAGAGTTCCCCGTACCTACCACTTTTTGTGGCTTAACCAGTTAGATGGGACCCTGAAGACAGCTCTGCTTTTGCAACTACTTTGAATCTCGCCAACCATTTAAATCCGCTTTTAAAATATACATCAGAGAACGATTCATCACTTAAAAATACTACCGAGCACTTGTTTTATAGACAAGTTAGTCAATTGAGTCACAATTTGATTGAAATTTTCATGTACCACAAAGAAAAAGGATCCCACAAAAACAGGTTTGAGTGTACTGCAAATAAAGTTGTTAAGTTTTTCTTTTTTAAAATGGATGTAATGTAGGTGACAATGAACAAAGAATAATCTGAAAATCATTTATTATTGATGTAAATGTAGGTTGCATTTATTGCAATGAAATAATGGACAAGCAGTTAGCTGTCTAGTACATATGTTTGAAAACTAAAACACATAAAAAAATACTTCCACTTACCATAATGAAAGGAAAATTTAAAAAGTTGAAAATGATTATTAAACCGAAAGGAAAATTTAAAAAGTTGAAAATGATTATTAAACCCTTTGCATTTTGGCTTAACTTTTGACATCACTTTTTAGCTCTGTATTGTCTTAGTTTTTATAAAAAATAAAAACATTTATTTTTATTTATCAACAAATAAATATTCCAAACATAATGCAAAAGAACTTACGGCTTACTTTAGATGTTTTTCCCCTCACCTTTAAATTTCCAAATTCTTCAACATTATTAAATTTTAATCTATTTGATATCACTTTTAATAGACGAAAGAGTATGAACATTTAATTTTTTTGTGCAAAAGAGATGATGTGGAACAATTTATAATTTGTTTTAAGGTTGAAAAGGAACATTCACGAGAACAGTTTGATACAGGCAACGGTATAAATAGAATTATTTGTAAAGCAAATGGACAATTCCACGGTGTTGGACCTAGAATTTGCACAACATTTAGCAATAAAAGTTCAGATTTTCTAGATAAACAGAGCCTTTTTTTTTTTTGCTCAATACTTATGCATGTAGAAACAATAAAAAAACCTACGAAATTTCTAGAAAAAAGTTCTAACTTGAAATATGAAAAACCTCATGGTGTTGAACATACATTCAAGAGATTCTTGACGTGTCACGTCAAAAATAAGGGTTTGGCACAAAAAATTCAACACTGGTGTAAAATCATAGTTAATCAAAGCATCTTGGTTTTATTCGACTTTGGATACATTTCTTGTACTTTATCAGATAGAACTTCAATTATTTCCGTAACAATGGTTGACGCTAAATAGTTTACACTACCTTTACTGCCATTTAATCATACATGCTCAGCTGAAAATAGACCATGGAACTTAATTCTCATTCCGTAATGAGTCAAAAGTCTTATGATCATCAAAACGCTAGTCAGTGTAGAGAAATGAACTTGGTAGCATAAAACTAGTCCGTAAAACCTTCTTTCAGATTCTGCATTCAGACTTCTAAAAGTTTACTTGATTATTGTCAATAAAATTAGGTGTTATAGAGCATTGTGAAAAGGAATGCAGTTTTCCAGTAGAAATTTGAATTTTCACGGAAAGTTTTTCTCATGATACATTCTCACTTTTTCCCAGATTTTTTTTTTTAGAGTTCCTGCCGCATCCACAATGTGTAGAATCATGAAAATAAAACTCCTGGAATCTTCATTATATATTGATCCAGTGTTTTCAAAGTCAAATATCGATCCAGAATTTACTCCAGTTTCAAATGTTAGTTCAGAATTCTCAATGTTCGACGCAATTTAGAATGTCACTGTTCGATTATGATTTCGAGTTTTGAAAACACAATGTCGATCCAAAATTTTCACTGTTTCACATCGTTTCAGCAATTTCTTCAATGTTAGAAGATATCTACCCAGAATTTTATTCAGCATTTAATATTTCTTCAAAAAATTTTTGCCTTATTTCATTACTTTTATTTTGGAAGACCAAGTTCATCACTGCAAAGGAAAGCTTTCTCATTGAGTTGCTCCAATAACGCTTTTCTCTTTCGCTTTTTGAAATTTTAGAGTGGATTAGACATAGTTAAAAAAATTCACTGATGAGAATGATAAAATATCATTTAAGAAATGAAGGCAACAATAAAATTTTAAGGAAAGTATCTCCGATATTCGGACAAAAGCATTTACCATGTGCAGCGGCGAGAAAATGTGCAGACAAAGTTGAAGTTTCTTTTTCGCCGGTTTTTAAAAAAATACAAATGCGTTTAAAGTGAACTCAAATAGCTCCATTTTTTGAGGACTCTCTCTACGTTCAAAATTTGTTTTAGCATTCTAAAACAGTTTGTGGAGCTTCAGGTAATCAGGCTCAGTGTTTAATTGCTCACTTAGGAAAATGAATCATTTTTCAGATTTGTTTCAAAATCGGTTGAACATCAAAGAGCCATCTTCCGCCCAATATTGGCTTTCCAGAGTTTGACCAATTTTTTGCCAATATTGTCTCACAGTCTAAATACAATAATGGTTACGCATTGTTAAGCCAATATTGGGACAAGATTGTATGTCAATCTAAGTACAATATTGCTAATGCAATGAGATGCCAATATTGGCACAAGATTATCTGCCAATCTAAGTACAATATTGTTAATGCAATGGGAAGCCAATATTGGCTTAACATTGCAAAAATCGTGCCAATATTGGCCAAGACATTGCCAACGTGAACAATCTCACGCCAATATTGAGCCAAGATAAAATGCTACTTGGGACACTATATAAAAAAACTAATTTTTCATAATGAATTACTTGATTGCAAGTAAATTGTGTAAATCCTAAAATGAATTTAAGTATAGCAAGTTAATGAAGCAATAAATTGATATAAATTTGAAGATTAAATTCAGATTAATTGATCACTTTTCCAAAAACGATTAATTGGTTTTATAATAGCAATTTAATGTTCTATAGCTAATTAACCGAAAAATTCCCCTCCCCTCCCAACTTGTTTTCTGCGGTGTTACTCATAATGCGTTCTCCTCTCCATTCGAGCGAGAAATTGCATGATCGAAAAAAAAAAAAAATCGAAATTTTAAATCCTAATTATGCGGAGAAGATGTTCTATGGTAAGATGGATTCATCAAAAAATAAAATGAAAAGTACAATTTTAAGCTAAGAGCTGCCACAAGAGAGATGAATTTTAGGAATTTGAGGTTTTTTAGCAAAAAGGAATCTTAAATAAATACTAATATAGAGTATATAGGAATAAAGGTGGGACTTATACCACTAGTAGTTATAATGGAATGGTCTTTATAATGTGTGTGGTCGTTATAACGAGCGTCGACTGTATATGTCATTTAAAAAAAATCACATTAAAACTAAAATAATTTAATTTTAAGAAGTTTTATATTAGACTAGTGGTACCCGCACGGCTTTGCCCTTAATAGAAAAATTAAAAGGTCTTTTGGTTCGCCTGTATATTTACAAATAATGTATGGTGAATTTTCTCGCCAATTGGCTTGTGCCCATGTTACGGTTCCACGTTATGATAATTTCGTATCTCGCCAATTGGCTTGTGCCCATGTTACGGTTCCACGTTATGATAATTTCGTAATATACTCGTCCATCTTATGATAGTTTTGTTCTTAAAATTGGAATAGAAAAAGAGCCACATTGAATTTTCGAAAAAATCGCTTCGAGGTGCACATTCCCATGCTACAAACTAACTTTGTGCCAAATTTCATGAAAATCGGGCGAACGGTCTAGGCGCTATGCGCGTCACAGAGATCCAGACATCCAGACATCCTCCGGACATCCAGACAGAAGGACTTTCTGCTTTATTATTAGTAAAGATGCGAAAAGTTATACACGCACGTAGTTTTGTTTGTGCAAAGTTTTGTACGCACGAAATTTTGACAGCGCGAAGTTTTGTCCACGCGAAGTTTCGGCCGCGAAGTTTTGACCCACTACCGGCTCCGAAGTGACAATGCTCACTGTCGTCAATCCGTATGCCTTTTGAGGTTGAGCACAGAAAGACGTTTTTTACTGTCTATTGGGCAAGTACTTTGAAAATATTATTGAAACGAAATAATTACCGTTTGAATAGTTTTTTTAAAAATAAAGATGATGGCTTTGTGCATCATCTAGTTAAATAAAAAAAAAGAAAACTTCTTTGTTATATAGGCATACATAAGTATCTGTAGATAGTTTAGCTGAAAACACCTACAACCCTTTCAAGGAGAACAAAACATGAAAACGGCATTGAAGTTACTGAATAAGGTACAAAATTAATCACGAGATTTCCAACCGAGTGCAATAATTTCAAATGACGTTCAAGGCGAAAGCGGTTGATAGGAATTTGATATGTGATACGACCCGCGGCGTCACACCCCGTCGCCATCCACACGTAATTCATCTTATTACAAAGTTACTGCACTCGCATCGAATGCAAATACTTAGTTTAATGGTGTCAAAAGGGAAGGTATAAATGTCAACTGAATGTGTTCTCAAGACTGAAGCAGAAATGGTTAAAGAGCAGGAAAAAAATGGATTAAATGCGTCTTTAAAAGGTTACCTTTGATAGAAAATGGATTTATGATGAAAGGGACAGAAGAAGGGGGATTGGGAGGGGGGTGAAAGGGGGGTGGAAGAAAGGATAAATGTCTCGACAAGACAAATAAGATTTATAGACATAAAATAAAGCATGGATTTCAAATTAATAGATAAGGGCGATTCCATCGTAACGTTAATTGAAGCACACTGTTAAAAATTTTCCGGAAAATTTACGGTAATTGTTACTGGCATCCATGTTGCCAGTAACTATTACCGTAAAAATCAAATGTTACTCTAAAATTTTACGGTTTCCTCGGTAGGCCACAGCAACCAGTTGGCGCTGGGATCGCTTATTTCTCCGGTATAAATTACCGTAAAAATCAGCGATGCGTCGGCGATGCAATTTTACAGTAACAATTACCAGAAAATCTTCCTAAATTTTTAACAGCGCAGAGATAATTTGATTTCAATTTTACATACGCACTATTACATACGTTAAATTGATTAGAACAGTGGTATCCAACCTACTTCCCACGGGCCATATCCGGCCCGCGAAGCTGATACATGTGAGACCCGTTGTTTTGCTTAATGTTACAGATCGAAAAACGACGATTAATAGCAATTACAAATTTGGAGTCAAACATTAAGAAATTGATTTCTGAAAAACAGAAGCATTTAAAATAAAAGAAACATAGTAATGACAATAAAAATTATTGGATTTTAATTTTCTTTCTTTTGCCATATTCTTTCATATTACTTAGAAATTGTTTAAATATTTTAAAATTTTATATGCGTTCTGGCCCGCGAAAATCATTTTAATTTGAGGTGTTGGTAAAAAAAAAGCTGGGCACTACTGTATTAGATGATGAAAAAAGTATTCAAAATGGATTGGAATAACTTTGATTTTACTTATTTTAGCTTAATCTTTAGTTTTAAGGGGTGGGTCCGGACCCAGGAACCACCTCCTACGCTTCTACTTTAAAGATTTAAATCGTTCGATCAGTTTTCGTAGCTAAATTATGCTCATTTTCGTAACTTTTTTCATCTCCAGAAGACAGACACTTTCCTTTCCGCTGATAAAAGAAAGAACTGTACAAATAAAGCACGGTCACGTAAAGTTCACGAATTTGTCAACGAATGATATAAATTCTCAACCTTCCTTTTATTTTTACGCTGTCTCTCCTCCAAGTGTATTTGAGCAAATGTATTGCTTTGCTTTCGCCGCAGCTGTAAACTTTCTCTTAGCGATTACTTATTTTCAGTATGTTTCTTTAAAAATCGAAACTGCATAGTCTACTCTGCATGTACACAAAATTTCATTACATTGCCGCCAGTGCATTATGTGTTGCTAGGTTTACGCACATTCATTAACTTAGGGGTGGCAGCATCTTTCTCACAAGTTTAATCACGTTATGGCAATGGCAATTGCTTGTATTTCTTTTAAAATCGTTTATTCTAGGAAGCTCCAATCACTTCATTTTATTAAAATTTATTTTGTTCATAGAACCAGTTCAAATTTTCAAGCAATATTGTCATATCAAATGAATTTAGAACCTCCTTTCTTCCTGCTAGAATGATTGATTCGGTTTCAACCTTACTAGCCACTTTCCAAATTTTCCATGCGGAACGTAGTTGGACAGCAAGTAATATGGTACTAGCCGCCTGCGACGGGTTGGTGTACACCGCCTTTTGCGGGGTACTTTGGGGGCTTTGCCCCGTACTTTCCATCTCAAGTGGCTTAAGCTAGCAAATACATTTTAATTGAGGTTTTTAGGACTTAAATTAATGAACTTTAATTCTTTTAAATTATGAAATTAATTCTTTTTGAATTTATGAAATTAATTCTTGAATTTATGAAATTAATTCTTTTTGAATTTATGAAATTAATTCTTTTAAACGAAAAGATGAAAAATTCATCGTGTCGAAAAACGCGTCTTAGTTAACTTGCTTCCGTCCAAGATAAACTTTTTCCTCCCGTTAACCGACTCACTTCCACTTTAAGCAGAGAAAGAGAGAAAAATTATTCCAAACTTGCCATTAGCATAATGCCAGATTTCCCGCGAAGAAAGGTGAGAGGAAAAGGATTTTTTAAATTCATCTGGTTAATTATTGTCGCAGAAAAACAAAACCGGCCATAACAAAATTCTCTTAAAATTTCCAATCTTTTTTCTTGGTTCGACTGTCAATTATCTGGCGTTCCAGAGAAGTTGGAATGACATAGATCAATAGATAGATACACTCGGATTTAATAGTGTAGCAGATACTTCTGGTGGATGAAAAGTTGCTTTAAAATACTTCATGCCTTGTCGTTTAAGAAAGGGAAGTTTTTCTAAGGCAAACACGAGTAACTGCCCAATCAAACTGGTGACGAAAGTTACCCCTACAAATTCACTATCTCTTGTAAGTAATCTATAGAAATAAAATAAAGAATATATATGTTGTGTGTGTGTGTTTATATGCTCCCTATACAAATTCATAGTTTTCGTCGGATCTCGACCAAATTTAACAGGGAAGTACTTGGGCACACAAAAAGGAATGTAGGGGTTTTTCGAACGCCGAAAAAAAAAAAAAAAAGAACCGAACCGTTCGACTTTTAATTTTAGGACCTGAAAATGGCATTAAATGGCTCTCTCTATCTGAAATAATTATCCGATTTTCTTGATTCAAGTCCCATTCGAAATCCCTCGAAAAATGTCCCTAATGTTGATTTACCTTCCTTCGAATTAAAAAAAAAATCAAGGCTGTAAAATCTATGAGGAAAATTTTATAAGCATTTTTAAGTCTAATGGAACGACAAAATCCAATTGGAAATTTATCGTTTGCCAACGAGCTCAATTTAAATTAGCATGAATAAACACATTGAGAAGAAAGCTCTGTTGCCATTTTTTCCCTCGACTGTGAATTAATAAAATGCTTGATTTTGCTTTGAAGTAAAATTTTCTCCTTTTGATTATTCTGTGGCCATTTATCTTTTTTTTTTTTTTTTTTTTTTGTACTGCCAGCAGAAGACAATCAAGGATTTTAGTTGCATTAATAGAGGGTTGCGTTTAGTTTATTCGGGACTTTTAGATTTGCCGTCAATGAAATAAGAATCATTATTTTAGTGGGAAATTTTAGTGTTGTTTTTTTCTAGCCTAATTATTGAACACGTGCCACTTGACATAACTTTTATTTCAGAGGTAGATCGTACAAAGCCGGGCAACACAGCTAGTAAATAAATAAATAAACAAGAAATAATTTTATTAATATGATCAAAATAAGTAAGGAACTTAATAATTATTAATATAAGGTACAAGGAAAATAGGGCAATGCACGAAACAATTCAGACGCAAGGAAAAATTTTGCTAAATATAACTTAGAGAATAATTATAGCGAAGCACAATAAACTACCACCATTATTGGCGGACCTCAGAGACATGCATTTTCAACGGAGACATGAAAGGAAAATTGAAAGAAATCAGTTTCACAAATTAAGTACTTCCTTTATTTCATGTTAAAGGGAAACCTTGAAATTTTCATTTCGTTCAAAATGACAAAATGCCAAAATGACTGCACGGGACATGGTGTTTCATGCCTCAGAGAAATTATTTCATGATTGAAAAGACAAATTTTAAAATTATGTAACAAAAGCAATCAATAACAAAAAGAAAACGCTTAAAATGTCCTATATTTGTGAGGCAAGACTTTTAAAGTGAGCTGTGTATTTTATATTAATTTGCGAATTGTTCCACTAAGTAGCTTGTTTTTCCAAAGTTTTTCAAGGACGTGGTCCCATAGATTTGGTTTAATTGGGACATGAGGAAGAAATAAACAAAACGTAATTCTAGTTGCGTTTTTGAAATTCCATTGTTAAGTTCTACAAACCTTGTCTGTGTTTGAACGTATATCAATGAATGCAATGATGATTATTTTGACTACATTTATAGAGCACCCGAGGTAAATTATCCAATCCCTCTACACAAAAACTTATCGTCTAAGTAACAAACAAATGAAAACAAAAACAAGATCTCGTAAGATTTTTGAAAACTGGTATGGAGATGTAAATAGTCACACTCGAGTTTTAAATAGAATAGTCTCTAGTGTCACAGTGATGATATAGAGAACAATAAGCAAAGTGAAAAAAAAAATTAATTTGAATTCTGAAATTTTGAATTCAAATTATGTTTTCCGCAATCACGAGTTGCGACAGGACCCTACTCATTGGTTACTACCTTACTCACTTCTTTCTAGACACGGCTGCTGTCCCTCCGATCATACCTCTCCTCTTAAACGGAGACGTGTGTATTAGTTGTGTATGTGTAGGCTTTTGTATGTGTGTAGAGCAGTGTGTATGCACGTTGTCGTGTGTGTATGTGTGTAAAGGCGCGTGTGTGTATGTGTGTATATGTATGAGCGTGTATGTGTGTAGGACACGGACGGCACCGACCAGGAGCGGCTACCGGAAGACGGAATCGCGCCTGCAGGTGACGGTGGCGGTTGAAAAGGGCACGGAACATCAAAGATGGTAAAGTGAGAACAATAAGCAATCGTGATTGCTCAAAAAAAAAAAAATAATAATAATAATAATAATAATAATTTGAACTTTGACATCTTGAATTCAAATTATGTTTTCCGCAATCACGAGTGTGTGTGTGTGTGTGTATGTAGGCGTGTTTGTGTGTGTGGAGGGGGGGGAGGGTATGTGTATGTGTGTGTGTATGTGTAGGCATGCGTGTTTGTGTGTGTGTAGTTGTGTGTGGGGGGTATGTGTGTGTGTGGGTAGTTGTGTGTGTGTGTATGTGTAGGTGTCTGTATGTATGTATGTATGTGTATATGTGTGTGTAGGTGTATGTGTGTATGTATGCGTGCGTGTGTAGGATATGGAGACAGTTTTCGCTAGAGGAGCAGCATCGTGAGGCGGCCGGCCGACGGTGGTGCTGCAGAGGGAGGCGGGGGGAAATAAAATCATAGGACATCAAAACTGCCAAGTGAGAACAATAAGCAATCGTGATTGCTCAAAAAAAAAAAAAAAAAAAAAAAAAAAAAAAAAAAAAAAAAACTTGCCATAATATGGTCAACACTCTGTAGAACACACCCGGTTATTTCAACCTTTCCGTTTATGTTTATCGATGCATGAAGTTCCGTTAGCTATTCCATAGCTGTAATGTTATTTTAGTGCTCATTAGAACGTCCAAACCGAATCATTCATTTCATTATAACATCCACGTTTAAGTTAAAAATAATTTGTAATTCTCAAGACTATGTATTAGAAAACTAATATTTAATAATTTTATGTTTCTAAAGGTAACATGTATTTGCATTTAAAAGATTTCTTGATGATGAAAGGGTCATAGAATTGATGAGATTTTCACGCAAACGGTAGACATTAAGAAATGTTTTTTTTTTAGAAAATGCCAAAAAGTGAAAAACTTCTGTAACGTCTAAATAAGACGAGAAAACAATATTACGAAAAAAATCTCAAACGAAGCAGAAGCAAACCATGATTTCAAAATAAATAAATAAATAAAAATAAAATAAATAAATAGATAAAAACTGATTTCTGTCAGTTATTTCAAGTGTATATTGTTCACGTTATGTGTACTTTATGGTGGCACTTATTATTTTGGATTTGTAGTTCATTATTTTGTTAATTTCATATTTTTCTTATAATATGAAGCAGATATTCCAGTATTTATAAATATGAATAAAAAAAGTTACTATAAATTGTACATTTGTGTTAGAGCGACCGATTAAGTTATTATGTCAGGTGTCGTTGTAACGAACTTCCACTGTAATCAAGTCGAAATATCAAAAAGATTTTACAGATTAAGTAATTTCAGAGACTAAGAATAGATTTTTTTATGTTCTCAATTTCGTAAGTTTCTTTTAGTATGAGCTGGTTCGCCTTAGTTTCATTAGAACTTTTTATTCTGACAACTCTTCCTTTTTGGAACACCAACGGTCGGTGCTCGGAGTGGGAACTACACGAAGTACACAATGACCTAAACTGCAACTGACAAGTTCTTTCAATTTCTAAGTTTATCTTTGTTAAACAATGACTTTCCTTTTTGTTCAAAAGAAAAGTAACTACGTATGATGAAACCAGTAAAAACGAGCTGATGTGTGCATCACATGACTTCCTTTTATGCCAATTTAATGATAATAGCGCCTTGGAGTAAGTAAGGAAACACTAAATATTTTCACCTCTAGTTTCTTCCGAAGCGAAGCAAAAAAAAAAGGGAAAATTAATTTAAATTTTGACATCTGGAATTCAAATTATGTTTTTCGCAATCACGAGTGTGTGTGTATGTAGGCGTGTGTGTTTGTGTCTGTGTGCTGGCATAAGTGTGTGGGTAGTTGTGTGTATGAATGTGTGTGTGGGGGGGATATGTGTATGTGTGTAGGCATATGTGTTTGTGTCTGTGTGCAGGCATGAATGTGTGGGTAGTTGTGTGTATGTTTTTGTGTGCGTGTATGTGTAGGTGTCTGTATGTATGCGTATGTGTATGTGTGTGTAGATGTATGTGTGTTTATGCCTTTGTGTGTGTGTGTATATGAGTGTGTGCGTGTGTGTGTAGAACATGGATGCAACCTGGAGACGGCTTTCGCTATAGGAGCAGCATCGTGAGGAGCCGGTCGACGGTGATGGTGCGGAGGGTGGCGGTGGGAAAATAAAATGATAGGACGCCAAAAACAGTCAAATGAAAGCAATAAGCAATCGTGATTGATCAAAAAAAACCTTTTTACCCAGATTTATTTCTCCATTATTGGCAATTTTAATGTGATTCAGTGGTTAACTCTTTAAATATCACCAACATGCGATAAAAAAAAGCTTGGCGATATATCGCTAAGTGTTAGCCGAATCATAACACCACTTGAGTTAGCATTGAAATTAACAATGATTTCCCACAAAAAAGGTGTAAAAGATCCCCTTAGGAACATCCGAATGCAACCAAAAGGAAGGTGCACAACTAGCCCCCACTAGGAGTCTACGTACCAAATTTCAACTTTCTAGGACATACCGTTTTTGAGTTATGCGAGATACATACGCATATACACACATACATACGGACGTCACGAGAAAATTCGTTGTAATTAACTCGGGGGTCGTCAAAATGGATATTTCGGGTGTCTGTACGTTCCTAGGCATATATCCACTGTGGTAGGGTCGGAAAAAAAACTCAACATTCGGGGGTGAGCAAAATGTAAATTAAGGCTAATTTTTGAGTGAAAATTTTTTTGCGAATACAATACTTCCTTTTTTGTAAAAGGAAGTAAAAAGTCTACGAGTAAACAGAGACGTTGTATTTAAGGCTTTAAACTGCATTGACTTTACATTTGACTTTAAACTGTTTTTAACCCCTTGAAAAGGAATGAAGTTTGAAGATGTCAAAAGGTCTGCGATGGCACATGAAGTTAAACGACTTCAGCTGGCATTGTCACTAGATATAAATGACGTTTCGGAGGCTATACATTTGAGTCCAGCAGTGGTACATGAAACACATGACTTCAGTTTACAATGCCACTATAGTAGGGGGAAACCTAACCTGGCGGCATCGTTATGCTGTGATTAGGATCTGCGTAACCTTCACAATGCTGCCAAGTTAGGTTTGCTCCAATTACAGACATCAAGTTTCGGAGGCTGTGCATCTGAGTCCACAAAGTGGACATGAAATAAATAGCATCAGTATGTAACAGCACTGGATGTAAATGACATCTCAGAGGCTCTGCATCAAATTCCAAGTGGCACATGAAATAAACGACGCCAGACAGCAATGCCACTAAAAATAAATGACGTCACAGTTTGTAATGTCACTATAGTAGAGGCAAACCTAACCTGGCAGCATCCTCATATAAATAATAGCCGATGATCGAGTGACCCGTGTGTTTCAACAATGAAACTCGAGCCACGGCATGATAATTTGATAATATATTTTGGTAATGTTTAACATGCAGAGAAAGGCTTTTTTGTGACAAGGCTGAACTCGATCCGGTAACTCAATAGTTTTACTGGTAAGACTGTGTCATTTCAGGAGAATGAAGAAACGAAAAAAGGGTCAAAGAAATATACATAGAGAGGCCCCGTCTATGGTAAAAAGGAGATGAAATTGAAGACGGAATTATGGGATACAGCGGTGCAATGATGAGCGGGGTTATGATAACATGATCGCTTCGCGAGAATAGTTTTTACCAATCTCGCAAGGGGACCGTATAAAGTAGCTGGCGGATTTGTTTGCATTTTAATTCATGTTTTAATGCAATTTCAAAAACGTGCTTCATAAACTTGCAACGATATCGAAGTTTAAATTAACAACCAATTGAGATTCAGTAATAGAGTGTTTTGAATCAAGATGTATCTCAAAAAGCTAAGGATCTTGGGATACAGCGGTGCAACTTCCGGCTTCAATTTCTTAGTATAGCGGGGCCTCTCTATGTAGTTTCTTTACTCTATGGTCAACAATGAACGCTACCTACTGGAGTTGAGGGTTCATCCCCTGGGGTTAGGGTTACAATTTTAACTATCAAAATATCACCAAACAGGCAGTGGCTTCGTTCAAATGTAGAGGCAATTTTCACCCGTCAACCTTGACGGGCGACTTTCTAGTAGTAAAGTAATGTAGTGATTTGGATCTGCGTAACCGTGACAATGTTGCCAGGTTAGGTTTGCTCCAATTGCAGATATGAATGAAGTCTCGGAAGCTGTGCATCTGAGTATACAATTGCACATGAAGTAAATAACGTCAGTATATAATTTCACTAGTTATAAATGAGATCTCGGAGGCTCTGCATCGAAGTCTGCTCTACAGTGATGGCACATGGATAAATGACGTCTCCTATCCATCATTGTATGCGAGGGATGAAAGCTATTCAAAACTGCAAATATTTGAGTATTCAGGGCTTTTGAAGAACAGCGGAATAAATTATCCTAAAATTATTATAAGTTTGTTTGGTTTCTTTGTTTATTTAAACTTCAGTTGGAATATGCTGTTATTGAGGGTTAATAAAGAAACACGGAAAACTTGAAATTTGGTAAAATTTATAATTAATAGTATCTTTTAAAATGGTTTTCAATTGAAAAAAGCGAAATATTATTGTCACAAATTGAAAATGAGAAAATTATGGTTCTGTAAGCATAAGCTCAGTGATACAAAAAGCGATGTACTACTTGAACTGAGAGGGCCTCTTTCAACTTCAGTTGGAATACAACCTACTTCTCTAGCTTACTTAAGAAACACTGAAAGAGAGCGTGAGGTCTTCTAAAATATATTCCATGAAAATTAAAGAAAAAAAAATAATGACAGCAAAAAATAATGACTGGAATTTGAAAGAGAGATAGATCAATGGGGCCCTTCAGTAAGAGAAAATTCGAGAAGCTGAAGAAGTTCAGGTTCAGAGTTATGAAATTAGATTGAAAAATCCTGATTAGTGTGTCGATGTAACGATCGACCTGCCACTCGGTTGTAGGCAGGTCAGTCGACACTGTGAGTGGAATCATTATCGAATTTCATCACAACAGCCTGGTAAAAGCAAGTCTATCCCAAGTTACGTCACTTCGCTGTTCAAAACCTTGCAGTTTCAGTAAGCGAGATGTTTCTGTAATTGAGTCAATTAAGCTGGTAACAGGTCAAGGGGGAAAATGTTACTGCTTTGATGGTTTTAAAATTGACATTGAAAAATGTACACTGAATTTGCCCCACTTGTCAAGCAGGTAAATTAATGAAAAGAAAAAGAAATAATTAAAATAAATACACGAAAGGATGATCCTGTTTAATTAACTAAATAAATGGGGTTTCTCAATAAAGTGATGGAAGAAAAAGAAAACGTTTCATCAGAGAGAAATGTTCAACAAAATATTGTTAGCTTTCAAATTTTAGTCCCAGCGGAGTGATACGCATAAAAGTTTTAAAAACTCATAGCTAATTTCGGAGGTAGCAATGAGTTGACAACTGACGAAGAACCATTGACATAATTGCTTGGCAAGTTACGCAATTTTTTATTTTTCAGTGCCCTTATCGGTGAAAATTTAAGGAATTTATTGTTTTAGTTGGACTAGAAAATCGTCCGTCAAGGTATGACGGGTAAAAATCGCTACTACTTTTGAACGAAGCAATTGCCTGTTTGGTGATATTTTGATAGTTGAAATTTTAACCCCAACTCCATTGGATTAACCCTATATTCCAGTAGATAGCGTTAGTTGTTGACCACTTTTTTGTTTCTTCATTCTCCAAAAATGACTGTCTTAACAGTAAAACAGTTAAGTTATCGGATCCAGTTCAGCCTTGTCAAAATAAAGTATTTCCCGGCTCATGTCAAACATTACCAAAAAAATATTATCAAATTATCATGCTGTGGCGCGAATTTCATTGTTGATGACGTCAGCAATACTCGATCAGTGAATTCGCTATTATGTATATGAGGGTTAGCAGTGAGTCCAATAAGTTTCAGGGCTATTTCACGAAAAACGGTAATTTTGTCCCGCACGTGACACCTCATATCCTCACATAAATAATAGCCGATGATCGAGTAACCCGCGAGTTTCAACAATGAAACTCATGTCACGGCATAATAATTTAATAATATGGTTTGGTAATGTTTAACATGCAGGGAAAGGCTTTATCGTGACAAGGCTGAACTCGATCCGATCACTTAACTGTTTTACTGGTAAGACTGTGTCATTTCAGGAGAATGAAGAAACGAAAAAGGGGTCGACAATGAACGCTACCTACTGAAGCTTAGGGTTAATCCACTGGAGTTAGAGTTACCATTTCAAGTATCAACATATCACCAAACAGGCAATGGCTTCGTTCAAATGTAGAAGCAATTTTCAACCGTCGTACCCATGACGGGCGATTTTCAAGTATTTCATTAAAAATAATAATTTAAAAGGGTAATAACAAATTGCAAACGAAAGTGCGATTCCTAAAGTAAAAGATTTCGTCATTATTTTTTAAAATAATTACTTTTTAATGAAATACATGAACTGTCACGTGCGGGACGAAGTGACTACTTTTTCTTCGAATGGCCCAATGCATATTTTTTTTCAATGGTTTCAACTCTTTTCACTCATCAAATGAGATAAGTTTCCTTTAGTTGCGAACCTTTGCTATCAAAATCTATAATTTATTTTAACATTACTATATTAAGAGCAAAAATATTTACTAATTCATAAGCAAGTTACAAGAGGTCGACTTTATATGTTCCACACGTGAAGCATGCGAATACATTAAATTTTAAATAACAAAATCTACATAAATAAAACAAAGAATATATATCGCCGCCTCAGAGCAACAGTAAGACATCCAATCCCAGGAATAACAGTAAGATATCCTACTGTTGCTCTTAGGCGACGATTTGTGTATTGTGTATGTGTATGTTCCCTTCAATAAGTCTACAGTCTTCGTCAGATCTCGACTAAATTTGGCAGGGAGGTACTTGGGCACCCGAGAAGGAACGTACGGGGTCTTCGCACGCCAAAAAAGTACCAAACCGTTCTAATTTCAATTTTAGGACTCAAAAATGGCATTAAATAGTTCTTTCTACCCGAAATAATTATCCGATTTTCTTGATTTAAGCCCCATTCGAAAGCTCGCAAAAAATACCCCTGAAGTTGATTTTCTTCCTTCGAATTTCAAAAAAAAAAAAAAAAAACCAAGCCTGTAAAATCACTGGGGAATAAAGTAAAAGCATTTTTAAGCCTAACGGAACACATATGAAATCGGAAATTTATTGATTGCCAACAAGCTCGGTTTAAAATAACGTGAATAAAGTCACTTTTGACCTGTTGTCATTATTTTCTCGACTGATCAAATAAAAATATTGATTTTGCCTTTTAAGGTAAAACTTTGCCCTTTTCATTTTTTTTTAATTTTTAATTTTTACTGCCAGCAGAAGATAATCAAGGTTTGTAGTTGTATTAACAGGGAGTTGCATTTAATTTATTCGGGAATTTTTTCATTGCCGTTAACGAAATTTAAGGATCATTATTTTGACGGGAAATGTTACAGTATTTTTTTTCTATTATTTAAGCCGAACTGTTAAACATGCATCACTTAACGTAACTTTTATTTTCGAGGTAGACAGTGCAAAGCCAAGCAACGCAGCTAGTTGTTTCCTAAAAAATACAACTGTGTCAGGAGTATCTTTGTATCAAATGTAAAGGTTAAAAAATTTGTTTACCCCTGTTTACTTAAAATACTAAGATATATGACAAAATGTTAATGAAATTCAATCGTCTTTTTGTCCCGCACGTGACGGTGGAATGACCCTTTACCGATAAGGGGGACATAAGGCTCCCAGGAGACCCTGGCCCTCCCAAAATCAAGGGAAAAAATTGAAATAAAGGTAGTTATTATTGTTTTGTTTAAGTTTAAACACAAATAATTTCCTTACTTTTAGCATAAATAAATAAATAAATAAGTAATGATAATAGTAATAAAACGTTACATGGCACCAGGCAGTGATGGAACCAGAGGGAGTCTGGGAGTTTGTACCCCTTAAATTTCAAAAATCCTTTGGGGCTATGTTTTCCCTTTTTGGGGTGACTCTCAGTCTTAGGAGAATCTTCGTGGAACTTGAAGATTGTGTGCTCGCTCTTTTGACGGTGATGAGCGCTCCCGCTGAAAGTTAATTTTTAATCCTTCAGTTTCAAAAAATATATGAGAGAGAGAGAACCCCTTCCCCTTTATCTTTCAACCTATAACTAAAAATTGCGCTTTTGAGGCTTCAATGTCATAAAATTTCTGTGGCAGCTCCCGAATCATGTCCCATTTCCTGACGTTGTTAAAGGTAACTTAAATAAATTCGTTTTTTGGACATTAGTTTCGAAATATTTCCGGAAGAGGCCCCAAACCACTACCCTTTCCCTAACGTGACAATAAAAAAAAGTCTGAAATTGCGCCTTTAGGATTTTAATTTTGAAAAATTTTGGAGGGAGATCCCTAACCCCTTCTGCTGACTTAACGTATGTAAAGATAACCGGAAATTGCGTTTTCAAACTTCGAAAACCTTTCAGCGGAGGATCCATGAAATCCTTTCAAAGATATAAAAAATTGTCTTCAGCTTGAAAAAATTTAGGAGGGAACCTCCTCTCCTTCCCCTTCCTACTATCATAACTAGTGATTGCAATACCGGTATACCGGAATACCGAATACCGGTATTTGGAGCTATTTTGCAATTTCGTAACATCGGTATTTGCTGGGCAGAATACCGATATTTTCGGTATTAGCTAAAAATAATAAATAGTTTGAAAGAAAGAGTTTTCAATTTGAATAATTGGATATCTCTACTGTTATTTTAAATATTAATTTCTTTTTCGATGAGGCACAGTACCAAAATCAATCTATTGAAGTAAAAATTTGGCTTCAAATGCACGAATTTATAGAATATCAATGAATAAGTAGCAGAAAGATTGCATAATGATATTTTCATCACTAGATGGTGTGATGAATCGTACTTACGTGAGTTGATATAAACCACGTTTTTTAAATCTCCGTTTTTCAGACTTGCCCCCTTGTACAAATAAATTTTAAATGTATAAAAGTATTGCAATTTAAGTGTTGAGCTATGAGAAGTTTACTCCAACAATCAAATGCAACTATTCTTTATGATATTTATAAAGAAAATATTTGTCTCGATTGTATTGAATTTAGAGAAAAACTTTTTCTTGTTAGGATGACAAACAGTAATTTGTTGTCATCGGTATTAGCGTGCTGTTCTGTCTCGCTATTCAGTTTTACACTAAGCGAGATAATATTTACGATGCCTTTAGGCATTTGCAAAGAATAAAGGCATAATCAGTTGGAACATATTTTCAGATATTTACATAATTGTAAAGAAATTCGAAAAAAAAAAGAATTTAACAAGATCAAATTTATTGTAAATTTCTAACCAAAAGGGTTAATAAAAAGCAAACACAAACCTATTCTGAGTAAGAGGTAATCGCCAAAGATGATGTTAATACTGAAAAAAAAAAAAAAAAAAACTGTCGCTCGACAAACAGCTACAATTAGCTATGAATAATAACGATAAAAAGCCTACCCACAACACAAAAGAAACACTCACATTCACAAAACTGATTTTTTTTCAGAACCAACAAGTTAAAGACCGAATTATTTGAAGATGAAGGACTTTCTAGCAACTACAGGAGGTGTGACGTGCATTTTTAAGAGTACCACCGGCCTGCGTGAATTCAGAAAGAATCTATTCAACTGCAGGAAGTTTGTTCATTACAATGAGTTCCAGGCTTAGTGAAAATTAGCATGGAGTTTTTTTTTGTTATTATTGATTTTTTGTTATGATATTTGATCCTTTATTTTATATTTGTTCACAAAAGGACCATTCACCAGAAAACGTAACTTTTGAACGCAAATATTTTTCAATTTCGAAACCTTTTGTTTTCTTTTTTTTTATTCTTACATGAAAGTGTTACCTACTAGAAGTAACCATAAACAATGGCCCAGCTAAGTTCCAATTATTTTACTCATAAATAAAAAATAAATAAATAAATAAATGCCTTGTTCACGGAAATAAAAGAAAAAGAAGAAAACTTTTAATATTTAAAAATCGAGGCCAATCAAAGTAGTAATTTTGTTAATTGTGCAAACAATCAGCAATTTTACTGATTAGTGGGAACATAATATTAAGCTCTCTAAATTAAAGTCCGACTTAATTAGTAGTTTCAAATAGATGTTAAAAAATAGTATTTAGTAAACTTAATGAAATACTGGCAATTTATAATTTTGGTAGAATGCCTATTATTGATGTATACTTCCCCGCCATCATTTATTTTCACCTCAGAAACAATGGCATTGATAAGGTCTGTTATGGAGGGGAGGATCTTTCCATTAATATAGGCCTAATAGATACATTTTTCATAGAAAGAAAGAATTTCTTTCTTCGTTGCTACAATCTGGACATGTTAAGCATATGAAAACATGTTCACTTCTTTTTTTACATTAATTTACATCCCTGAAATTCAAGTTCACAAAGGTGAGAAGTCAGAATAACAACACTAAGTTTTTAAAGCAAAATCTATATCTTCTTGTTTTTTGACAAAAATATCACAGCTTCAACTATGGCTGAAAATAAACAAGGGGGCTCCCTTGTATCATTGAAAATAAAATTTGATGTCATTACTGTCACGTGTTAATGAGGAACGGCATTTTGTGTTTAGGTAACGGAGGTGAGAATTTACCGTGTGACATGACTCCTTGTCCTTCTAAAACGAACTAAAACACAATATTAAAAAAATTAATATACTTAAACAATTAGTATTTGAGGCACTTGTGAAAGGAATAATGAATAAATAAGTATATACTTTTAATTAAACAAGTTATTAAGCAGCATAAACAGTCACACAAGGTGTGTGACATGCCACGGAGGTGAGAATTTACATGTTGTGAACCAAAAATATACTAAAATAAAAATTATTATTAAAAAATTGCTGGCAGGTTAAAAAGATACATTTTTGATGAAATTAAAAATCATTCTTAAATGAATTCTTCCTTAAAATTTTTACTATAAAAGGCGTGTGACAAAAAAGTTTTTGAAGATACACTTCTTGAAGAATGACCCAATAAGTAAATAATGCACTTTTTAAAGGAAACAATGAAATATGGCAACGAAACATTACGTTTTTGAATGGTTTCCTGAGAAATTTCTAATACCGGTATTAATAACGGTATTCCGATATCACTTCAAAAAAATACCGAATACCGGTATTGCATTTTTGGTCCGATATTGCAATCCCTAAACATAACCAAACGCGTCTTGAGTTGTGTTTCAATGTGAAAATATTTTGAGAGAAATCAATCCCCCAAGTCTTCCAAATTCCATTAACGTCGCCAAAGATAGCGTCCTTAGAGCTTTAGTTTCAGTGAGTTCTCAGAGGAGCCTCAATCCTCTAAGACCATGACTCTCCCCCCCCCCCCCGGTGGTCATCCTTTACTAAGTATAAGAACGTTTTCATTTGTTTTAGAAAAGTTACCAAATGATCTTTTCACTAGAGACTAACATCAAAAGATAGATAAACTAGTATCTACTCTTTTTAAACCGATTATAAGGAAACGGCAAGATTTCGTCGGCATTGTGAAATTGCGTTGTCTAATCAAACTAGATGTCACAGATCGATCGAAGTTCAGAGTCGTTTTCTGAAAAGGAAATAAGAAAAATATTGCAATGCAGCAAGACATTTTGTGGTGAACAGCTGCAGTTGTGAAAGTGAAACAATGGCCCTAGTCATGCGAAAAAAATTAAGCCTAATTTATCCGCCGGACTCTATTGTTACAAGAAAACAGAAGACTAATTTTTGATTTTCTAAACAGATAATAATAATATAATAATACTAGCACAGTGGAGTTCATGGTTAATATTCGATATTGTAGCAAAAGAAAATGGTTTGGGTCTGTATTTATGAGCAAGATAATTCCAAAATGGCTCTAGCACTGATAAAGTTGCAATTCAGTCTTTAAAATGCAAATCTTTATCTGATTTTGAATTTAATATTCAGATCGAGACTTGCTATAAAAATGGTTATGCAAATCAACTTTCATTTTCATGTGATGGGAAAAAAGGTTGCACACGTGTTTAACCTTGAACTCTCGGTCGAGACGCAGATAAAAGGTGAAAATTTTTAGTAATGTTAGTGACTACCGAAAACGAAACTCGTTTTAAAGAATTACAAATGCATTTAATCTTTAAAAGAATAAGAAAACTTTCAGCATAAGTGCTGAGCTAAGTTCAGTGACATGTTTAGTTGTTTAATTGCTGAAGTCATTTCAATTTCAAGGTTGGGCGTCTCATCCGGCAGTCCATTGTACAGAACATTGTAAGAACTGTACAGAAACTCTTAATTTTTCTATTCTGTTTTGAATAATATGTACATTTCAGTGAATCAATTTGTTTGAGGTTGTTTTGCTTATAAAGTTAGTAATATGACTCACTGTCTGCAAATGCTCTTCAAGAATCTTGTCTCCAGTATCCATCCGAAAAATTTAACAAAGCTTTAGCTTTCGCTTGTTTTTTATTTATTATGTCTTAGTAATCTCATTCCGAAAATATCTTTAAGGACGTTTTTGCATACAACAAAACATCAATACTTGAAACTATTGGTATTAATTTTTTCCTGTTATTTTCAATTTTTCCTTGTTTTACACTCTCTAACGCCTCAATATTTCTTTTTCTGCATCAACCAACGTAGTAATTTCTAACACTTAATTAAACTGTTAGCGAGTTCTAAAATATTCTTTGGCATCTTTATGCGAAAATTGAAGACTAAAAATGGAAAACGCAGTAAGTGCCAAATAACAAATTTTACAGGGCATTAAAAATAAGATTCCAAGCGGATTGTGGCACTTACTGCGTTCTTCACTGCACGGGCGCTAACATTTGCTCCACTGGCTGACCCTAACAACGTTATTTTAACTACTTTAAGGCGGGGGGGGGGATAGGCATACATTAATAGGTAAACATAAATCGTTTACCACTCGATTTATGTTTACCTATTAATCGTTTTGGCACTTAATGAGGCTTCTAATTTCTGTCTTCAATTAAGGTGTATTTTTCTTAGAGTAAGAACTAAAGGAGGCAAGTCAAATCATTGGCTTAGGAAAAGCTGAGGCGTAGATCTCAAGTCACATGGTGTAATTACGACGAACAAGATACAGTCGACTCGCGCTACAACGCGATTCGACGAACGCAACATGGCTATAACTCTGGTTTTCACGAATAACGAATTTTAGAGCTAACGCGAATTACTCGCCCGCTACATGAACATTTTCGGAAGGGAATCACGCTGGCTACTAAATATTGGTTCGGTGAATGGACTTTCATATGTTTAGTATCATTGGCAGCAGAAGATCCCACATTCTACTAGTCAAACTATCGCTTTGTTGGTGTATAAATAACCAGTTTGTATTATTGAGCAATCACGATTGCTTATTGCTCTCATTTGACCGTTTTTGAGGTCCGTGCCCTTTTCAGCTTTCACAAGAAGCCTCTGCAGCACCACCGCCAACCGTCCTCTGCAAGCGGCGCGGCGCGGCTGCTCCGGTCCTGAGCTATCCGCTTCTCCTGGTCGGAGGCATCCATGTCCTACATACACGCACGCTCACACACACATACGCCTACGTGCATACACACAGGTCTACGCACACACACAAGCCTACACACTTACACACACAACTATGCACACGTAACCGCCCAGGAGGTGAAGCAGGCTTGGGGGGGGGGAGGGGCAGGAGTTGTTTCTAGAAACAATAACTCCAATGAGTAGGGTCCTGTCTCAGTTCGTGATTGCGAAAAACATAATTTGAATTCAAAATTTCGGAATTCAAATTATTATTTTATTATTATTATTATTATTTCTTTTTCATTTTAAGAATGAGACAGTGAGAAGCAAAGGGATGTAAGTGTCAAAATGAAAAATTTGGAGGTAACCAGTACACACAAATGTTAGATGAACCTCTCCTCTGTTTTGAGGCAAGAGATAGTACTAGTAGCCCTGGGTATATGCTGCTATACTGCACGATTAAGAAAAACTTTTCAATGAAATTCTACCTAGGACTGCAACTTCAAACGCGTTTTACACAAAACATGAAAATGTCCCCTTACATCCCTTTGCATCTCACTGCCTCATATGAAAGTTGATGGAATATAGCGACACCTAAGCGCGATGTTTTATCTAAAGTTTGAGAATGGAAAGAAAAGAGAAAGTTTGACAGTTATAGAAAGAGTAAAGATTCTCGATATGCGTGAACATCCTTAAAAAGCGCAGCGAAGGTCCTTTTCCAATCAGTCCATCCAAAGTCCATGTCCCAAAGAGTTTCCAATCGGCCCATACCAGGTGTCCCAGCCAAACTCTTGACGAAAAACCAACTGTGGTGGCAAATGTGAGACTTATTTCTAAAAAGACCTGAATTATATTTCATATCTAATACTTAAAAGTCTCTTGCGTTTCAGATAAAAATAACATTTCACAAAAATTCTTCAAAAAATAGGAGTTAGCTCGAAAAAGTTATAATTGAAAGTGTATACACATTGATGTGTTTAATTTTTATTCCTAACTAGCTGCGTTGCCCGGCTTTGCTTGGTCTACCATGAAAATAAAAATTGTGTCAAGTGACTTATGCTCAACAATCAGGCTTTAAATAAGAGAAAAAAAAAACGTCATGCAAAATTTCCTTCCCAAACAATGACGACAGGTATTAAAATACTTTTAAGAAATTAAATTGAGAAAGACGGATTTAAAAAGCGTAACCATGGAAACACAAAATAAAATAATTTAAGGAAGTAATTTTTCACCCCTACATTTGGAAATTTATGTGAAAATTGTTCATAAATTGGAATAAAACGAGCTGATGTGTGCATCACATGACTTCCTTTTACTCCAATTTAATGCAATTAATTTTCTCATTATTGGCAGTTTTAATGTGATTCAATAGTTTACTCTCTAAACATCACCAACAGTGGCCAAATTGAAACCAGATTTTTAAAAAAAAGTTAAAAAAAACGCCAAATTTGTAGCCAAGTTGACGAACAAAACTTGGCGACCAAAAGACTGGCGATATATCGCCAAGTGTTCGCCAAATTATAGCACCACTTGAGTTCACATCGAAATTAACAATGATTTCCCCCCAAAAAGGGGCAAAAGACCCCCTTAGAAACACCCAAATGCAACCAAAAGAGGAGGTGCACAACTAGACCCCACTAGGTGTCTACGTACCAATATTCAACTTTCTAGGACATTCCGTTCTTGAGTTATGCGACACACATACGCACATACATACGTACATACAGACGTCACGAGAAAACTCGTTGTAATTAACTCGGGGATCTTCAAAATGGATATTTCGGGTGTCTGTACGTTCCTTGGCATATATGCACGTGTGGTCGGGTTGAAAAATAAACTCAACATTCATTCGGGGGTGAGCAAAATGGAATTTAAGGCCGATTTTTGAGTGAAATTTTTTTTCGCGAATACAATACTTCCTTTTTTGTAAAAGGAAGTAAAAAGAACTACTCATCGATTTTTTTCGAACCGGTCTGCAAACCTTTCCGGTGCTAAAAGAAAGATACTGTGAAAATTTCAGCGAATTCGGCCGGGTAGTTCTCGAGTTTTGCGCGGTTCACACAAACAGATGCTTTTTAGAGACTTCATTTTATACTATGTAGAGATTTTGAGTCCATGAAAACGCTTTCAACTTGCCAAAATTATACGAACGTGCTACTTATAAATAGTGATGTACCGGATCGTTAAAAAAGTAGATCCGCGGATACGGATACGGATCATTAGTGTCAAGATCCGTGGATACGGATACGGATCTCAATTTTTTTTTTTTACCCAATTCAACTATCCAAGTGTTAAATTTGTTACGGAAGGTATTCTCGTCAGAATAATGGCAGTTTCTTCAAAAAATGTCAACTGCGGCAAAAATATAATCAAGACTATGATTTACTCTTTAAAGAAATCTCCGTTAAAATTGAGGGAGAGTTGGAAGGAATGGGCCAGCGCTGCATTAATGCTTGGATGGAATGTGAAAAATTATTTCTAGCTTACTCGGTAGATTACGGGACGCGGGAGCGTCCCGCCCCGCCAAGGAAACCAAACGTCAGCAGCCAACAGAAGCAAATCCACCGCCAAAGACGAAAGGAAATAAAAGCGACCAAGACCAAGATTACACGACAGAACAAGTTGGGGTTTTTTGGGTTTTTCACCCCTCTGTATCTCAGCCCCATGAAGACCCCCGGAGTTGATTTTTGGTACACTCAATCTTTAGTGGCCCCTGACGCCGTAAACCAAAATACAATCCCCTGGACTATCAGGGGGAGGAGGTATTAAAGTTATAAAATCGCTGTTCAAAAAAGTTTTCGCTTTCTTTGACAGGGCTACAGCCCAGACGAAAAAAGGAATCAAGCTGAAATTTCGCACACACATTCCTTGTGCCCTACTGATGCCTTTTGTGCCATTTGACCCCCCTCCCCTTCCCCCCTCGTTTTTACCCCCAAATTGTACCTTCCCGGGGTTCTATCACAGCCCCCCGGGGGGCTACGGTAATGATTTTTTGTATACATATTCTTGGGGGGCCATTGAGTACATATACAAAAATTCAACCCCCAGGGACATCATGGGCCGGAGAAATTAAAGTTTGAAAATCACTAATTTTCCCTAAATTATTATGTATTTACTCTCAGCTCAGGGTTTGTTTATCTCGGACTGCAATTGCAAGGTTAGAACAGATCTAACAGTTATTCCAAAGTTGTCTTAGGAAATGAAATTCAATCAAGACTAAAACATATCCAACAGTTGCAACTAGACGTTAAATCGCGGATATCACAAATTTGCCACAGCGACTGCGCATGCGCGCAGACTTTGAAAACAGAAAGCCCAATGAGCTGTGTTGTTTGTTTATACTTAAGCAAAGAAACAAATTAATGAATGAGATTAGAATGCTGTCCCCCCCCCTCAAAGTTTTGCTGATACGAAATTTCCTTCCCCCTGTTTTTCAGTTTTTATATATTTATGGAGGGAAGAAATTTTAAATGTCGCCTCGAAACTGGGGTAAACCATTACAATATTTTACGTGACAAATTATATGAAACTGACGCATATGAATACGGCACATATAACTTTTTAATTGAAAGCGAAAAATAGTACTTTTTTTTATTGGTTTGCTTATTTTCTAAATTAATGGATTTTTCACAAACAACACATAATGAATTGAAAATATATGAAATACGTGTGTGGATATCCGTGCTTTGCAGTAATTTGTTAGCTGAAAAATTTTTTGCAATTAATTTAAGCAAGACTTTTAATGAGCTTAGTCCGCGCTCAACATGCGCATTCGCTATGGCAAATTTGGGATAGCCGCGATTTGACATCGAGTAAAGTTGTATAGATCTTCTGAAACATTCAAATTTAAAATATTTAATGGCTTAGTTTTTTTTTTTTTTTTTTGCTTGGTGATAACATGCGTTATTTCGTTTTTCAAATGAACTTTTAAACAAAACTTAGTATTGTTTAAAAGTATACACAAGACAAAGACTTCTATCAAGAAAAAGATAAATCACCAAACAATTAAAATTATACCATAACACGCAAAATAATCCACCATTTAAGAAAAAATGTAATTAAACAAAAAATGAAAAGCTATATTAAAATAGCCCTCAAGCTGTAAAACATCTCAAGCTGTAAAACATTTAAAGAAATCTTCATGAAAATGTTGAATAATCTGTCAAATAAAGAAACTGTAGTAGAATTTATTGCGAAGTTGTAAAATACTCGAAAACAATATAATTTAAAACATAGTATTTTATTATCCAAGAAGTTTTCTTTGCAACAAAGAGGATACAAAGACTGCAATAAAATTTAAACCGTCCAATTCTCGCAAAATGAACATAGAATCTTAATAGTCAGAAAATAACTTGACGTAAAATTAGGCTAGCCATTATTGTTCCTTAAAAACACAAAACAGCGTTGGTTCAATTGAAAATTTTCTGACTTGAAGTTCTCAATTCTAAAAATACAGACAAAGTAATAATATCAATGCAAAAAGATGTGATATCTCATCAAAAACAACCCTGTTGTAAAAATTTCCCCGCCAAGAAAACCTTGAACTTTTCCGCACAAAAAAGAAAACCTGCATCCTAAACCCAAAAAACACTCAGCCATAAAAAGTTATGATATCTAGTTTGCTCGCCAAGTATCTGACAAACTATCATCCTCCCTCTTCTCCTTTTTGATCACAGCTACTTCCATTAGAACCTCCTCCCACCTTCAACTCCTCAGAAATATGGATAGATCTTTTAAATTGTTTATCTTGTTTGGCGGGAAGCTTTTCAAAGCGAAGTGTTTGCTTGGTGAGCAATCGCAAAAAAGACAATCGCAATCGCCGAGATTTGCAATCGCTGTTGGCAGTCGAATTCAAGTGAAACAATTTGGACAATCGCAAGTGAGAAGTCGGGGTAGGAGCTACTGGTCGATGATAATCGCAGGTACTTGGAGCGATTAGAGTCCCTATATGAAAACGTAGTTTTCAGAGTTGCGACAACGGCTACGCTCGGAAAGCGCAACCGGTTAGAGGAGGAAGATAGGGTTGCCGCGGAGCTGCAAGATTGGCTCCTTATTCGCTTTCGAGTTTCATTAAAAAAAATAGTCGCTTGCAGGAGGCGAAATTTTATACCGGAGGCTGATTTTAGTCTAGCATGAAAGTAGCGCCATCTGATTGGTCTTCGCAGACACGTGACGCATCTGATGGTTTGCTTTCGATAGAAAGCATAGACTAATAATAAGAGTAGACCGAGCTTTCTCATTCTTGCTGATAAAGAAAATTGGTTCATAGATGTATCATGTGACTAGTGGAAGGGCTTGGCGAAGACTTTTGCTAGATGGCAGCATTATCTATAGTTTGGCACTCGACATGTATTTTAAGACAATGTGTTTTCATTAAAAAAAACTTCCAGGTGCATAGATTGAACTGTTTTTCTTTTAGTTATGCATTATTTTGACATTAGTAATAGTTTTTGATCAGTTTTCGGTAACTTTTATTTCATTTGGAGCTGTCAGCGTTGGCGTGAACGAAATGGCGTAAACGTTTTGCGTTAACGCAAAAATGTACTAATCGGTATCATAAATTGAAACTGTAGGTAAAAATCTTACCGTTTGCTGCTTCTTCTTGGTCGCTTGCATCTTTTATTGCTTAGAGAGTTATTGAAATTGACTAAAGAAAATGCACAATACTATCTAAACGAAAAACTCACTATATTAACAAAATATTTACAACTTAGAATAACAAATTTACAAATCGGACTCCATAAAAGATCATTCTTCCGTGTTCCATCAATTCTATTTATTTTATTTCGCGCTTGCGTTGATCGTCTGCTATGATTAACGCCCGCTGTTGCTAGGATATCCACCAGTCACATGGTTTGGTTTATGAGCAGCAAAAGGGTTGCCATAGCTCGGTCTACTCTTATTATTGAGTCTGACTAATAATAGGAACTGGAAACATTGCAGGGTTACCATATTTGGCAACTTATCGCTCAGTTGAAAGATTCTAATTATTCACTTCAAAGATGTGGATAAAGACAGAACAAGCACTTAACTTGGTCACAGTTAAAAATGGTATAAGTAGAAATTCTTCACATTAATAATATTTTTTAAATTAGTATTTTTCACAAACGTAAAAAAAGTCTTGAAAAAATCGTAAACAAGAGTAAACATCGCATAATTTAATTAAATTATTTTTTTTTACGTTTTATGTCGATTTATTTTTGGTGTTTTCTGTGATTTGATTGTACAGATCAAGCAGGTCATTCGCAGAGTCTTTTTTTCTTAAAAATCAGATAATGACAATTAAAATAATAATAATGAACAAGAAACGGAGAAAAATTGGTAACATTTTAATTAATGCTTCCATGAGCATCGTGAGAAGAGTAGGGAGAGAATCGAATGCTCCAAACTCACTTCATATAGGGACTCTATAGATGGGACTGCGGCCCTGTGCCCCCAATTTTTAGGGCTCATGTGCTCACGATGATGATATGTCGCGAGAAATGAAGGTTGAATGCTTAATTATTTGGCCTCCAGAATAATCTAAACTACTTGAGAATATAAAATTATCCTAATTTTAAATTTTTATTTAAAAAAAATCACTTGCGCACAAATGAGTGTTGAAAAATACCTTTAATTGCTCCCCCCCCCCAAAAAAAAAGAAGAAAAATTAATTTGAATTTTGACATCTTGAATTCAAATTATGTTTTTCGCAATCACGAGTGTGTGTATGTAGGCGTGTGTGTTTGTGTGTAGGGGTATGTGTTTGTGTGTACGGGTTATGTGTATGTGTGTGTAGGCATGTGTGTTTGTGTCTGTGGGGGGGGTGTATGTGTGTGTAGGCATATGTGTTTGTGTCTGTGTGCAGGCATGAATGTGTGGGTAGTTGATGTTTTTGTGTGTGTATGTGTGGGTATCTGTATGTATGCGTGTGTGTATGTGTTTGTGTAGGTGTTGTGTAGGTGTATATGTGTTTGTGTGTGTGTGTGTAGTTGTGTATGTATGTGCGTGTGTGTAGGATATGGATGCAACCTGGAGACGGCTTTCGCTGGAGGTGCAGCATCGTGAGGAGCCCGTCGACGGTGATGGTGCGGAGGGTGGTGGTGGGAAAAATCAAAGGAACGTCAAAAACAGTCAAGTGAGAACAATAAGCCATCGTCATTGCTCAAAAAACACACACACACACATATACACTGACGTCCCGTCTCTAAAAAACAAGAAGCAGGATATTTTGAAAACGCAGGGCTCCTAAAACTGAATGCAAAAAATACATTTTATGCTATTTTGTTTTTTACTGTGATATGGAATATACTAGTCTAGGTTCGGGGTAATAGTCAGGATCCCGTCGATAATGAGAAAAAACACGATGCAGACTGCGCCATTGAGATTTTTAGAAGTTTTGGACAATTTGTGGATGCTCTGTAACATCTGAAGGGGTACGTCATCATTCTTAATGGACATCTTTGAAAAAAAAAAAAATAATAATAATAAATAAAAATTGCAAACAAGTGCAGGAACTGGACTGCCGTGCGCTGGAATTGAGAACAAAACAGAATATAAAAACAGAAAATGAATACATTTAGAAAATAAAAGTTTTTTAAATTCCGTTTATATAGGTCGCAAAAAAGGTAATTTTTCTCTCTCTATTCAAGGAATATGGTCAGTAAGATGGTCTGAAGAAAATCAGTAAAACTTCACTGCATTTTTGGGGAAATAAATGGACTGAAATGAAGAAAATTGAAATGTTTTAAGTTTATACTCGTGTATGAAAAGCTTTCGTTTTTTTGATCGCGGGTTTTCAAAAGGTTTCGATTTCATGATTGCGATTTTTGGTAATTATTGGTATACCTAATTTTTCACTTAATTTCAGGCAGGGCCTGATTACTGAATAGGTCAACTAGGCTGTGGCCCCAAACGGCTTTTTTTTTTTTTCAAACTGATTTCGTCAATGGCTAAAATTGTAAGAGTTGACTACACACGGCTCCCTGATGTCTTAACCAAGGCCCTAATTTTGGGGGGGAAAAATAGATGGTTTGACCAGCTGCGGTTTTAGATTTAGGGCCCGTCAGAATTCAAAGTTGGAGGCCCTCTCTAAAACAAAACTATGTAAAACATAGTGCACTTATCATGTGCACTTTTGTGCATCATTCGGATCCCCTTTACAGTTGCGACATATGGTAAATTCGCCACTGGGTTTGACTTTAGATGAATTTGATCTGCTCTATGTTTTTCAGATATACATTTTCTTAGCTGGTATACACCACTTGGACTATATTTTGGTTTATACACCACATTATTTTATTAGATTGGTTTATATACCACATGGTGTGAATCATGACATGGTTTGTTTATATATGTACACCGCTGTACTAGTGGAAACTGAAGGTAGTTTGTAGAAAATTAAAAAAAAAAAAGTGTGTAAACGCTAAAATTTGAAATGAAGATGAAGGGTAATTTAGGTCAAAATAATGGAAATTGGAATTAAGAATTTTCGTAAATCATCCCATTTACTAAGGTTAGATGCACACTAGTCCTATGAACTAATGACGAACTTCCCCATAAACGTCCCTATTAAATATTTTCTTTATGTCTTGGAATATTTTGAGATTTTTTGTTTAAGTTTCTTTACTTTATGATATTAAAAAAAAAAAAGTCTTCAATTGTTCACATGAGCCCCTATAATAACTCTGCTCACTATCAAATTTCAAAATTTTGCAGCATGTCTGTTTATTGGATAGACAAGAAAAAAAAATTATAAGACTACACAAAAAATAATTTTTTTTTTAAATTGTTCACAAAAAAAAAAAAAAAAAATCAATTTGAATTCTGAAATTTTGAATTCAAATTATGTTTTTCGCAATCACGAACTGAGACAGGACCCTACTCATTGGAGTTATTGTTTCTAGAAACGGCTCCTGTCCCCCCCAAGTCTGCCTCTCCTCCTGGGCGGTTACTTGTGCATAGTTGTGTGTGTGCGTAGACCTGTGTGTATGCACGTAGGTATGTGTGTGTGTATGTGTGTGAAGTCATGTATGTGTGTGTGTGTGAACGTGTGCGTGTGTAGGACATGGACGCCTCCAACCATGAGAAGCGGATAGCTCAAAACCGGAGCAGCCGCGCCGCCAGCAGAGGACGGTGGGCGGTGATGCTGCAAAGGCTTCTGGTCCAAGTTGAAAAAGGCACGGACACCAAAAACGGTCAAATGAGAACAATAAGCAATCGTGACTGCTCAAAAAAAAAAAAAAAAAAAAATAGGGACTTTTAATGATTACAACTAGGGGGCATTAAAGTTCTCTTCTAGAACATTTGGTTTTTAGTCATATTATCATTCTCAGCATGGAATTTTATACTTTCTGGCTATTGACCATAATGTTCATTCATTTTGCAGCTTCCTTTGAGTTAAATCTTATGTAGATAGCAAAAAGATTAAAGAATTGTGCAAAACTATTTTTATATCATGTAGCTCGGCTCTAGTAGTTCTGCATTCCTAGGCGATATTGACAAGTGCCCCCTCCCCCCATTGAATAATAAAAATAATAATATATTAATAAAATAAAAATAATAGTAAAGTGCTTAAAATTAAAGCGAGTTTCTAGTTTTATTCCAAACTGATTTTTGCATATCCAAGCACTGGTGCACACTTCAATTTTAACATTAAAGTAGTGCATCTTATGCCATAGAAACAGATATTAATATTTTCAAAAGACTTTCAAATCATGCAATTTCCCACCTCTAAAATTAAAGAGAGTTTCTAGTTTTATTCCAAACTGATTGTTGCATATCCAAGCACTGGTACACACTTCAATTTTAACATTAAAGTAGTGCATCTTATGCCATAGAAACAGATATTAATATTTTCAAAAGACTTTCAAATCATGCAATTTGCCACCTCTAAAATTAAATTGAATTTCTAGTTCAATTCCAAACTATGTTTAGCATATTCAAGCACTGGTACACAGTCTTAAATACATATATATATATATATATATATATATATATATATATATATATATATATATATATATATATATATATATATATATATATATATATATATATATTTTTTTTTTTTTTTTTTTGCATTGAAGCAGTGAATCTTATGATTCTGAAACAGTTTATTCATATTTAAAAGAAAAAAATGTTTCAACTTTGAAATTTTCTACCCCTAAAATCTGCTGCCCTAGGCGATTGCCTACTCCAGGAGCCAGGCCTGATATCATGTAATGTATATGTGTTAAATTATGAAAGAATGCTTGATTAACTATTGCAGATGCAAATTATAATACTAAACACACAATTACTTTGAAGATTGAAAAGGGTGCCTTTCTCCAGGTCCAGGGGTCTCATCGCCCTGAGCCCTCTGCAACCTTAGCCAACAAAAGAAATTATGACAGCATTCAATATGCAAAGTTGGAATTTTCATGTAATGTAACTATAATTCTTCTCCTCTCTTGCCCAAGTTCTATAACGGGAAAAAAAATATAACATGTAAAGTACAGCTGTCAAACATTAACACCCAAGTTAAATGCACATTTTCTTCATTTTAATTTTTATAATTTGTTGCCCAATGGGAAGGCAATAATGAATAATGTTATACCATGGTTAAGTTATGAGGCAAGTGCAAAATATATCCCTCAAACCTTGAGGTGTAACAAGTTTCTACCGCATTTAATTAGTTTAACAAGAAAATGTTGCTCTTAGCTAAAATTAAAGACATATTTTTTAGTCACTGTTAACTAAATGTTACTGAATACAATATGAATATTAACAATCCCTGCTCTTGTTCATGATTATTCAAATCAATCTGAAATAAAATTTACTTTTTCAAATTTACTAAATTGTAACTTATAAGAATTCATCATTATTGCACACATATTACATAATTGAACAAATAAATTCAATGTTATGCATAAAGTTCAAACATGACAAATAACAGTTCCATTCAATTTATTTTTGCATCAAAATTGAGTCCATGTTTTTAAATGTTGGGTATCATACTTTATTACAATATTGAATACACAAAAAATGTTACAATCATAGAAGTGCATCAAATATATATAGTTTTTTATACTTGTGATTTATTGATAGCAATTTAAAGGGTTCAATGTAGATTCAAAGCTGCTTCTGCAAAATTCATCCACTGCTCTCTGAAGAAACTTTGAAGAGATAATGCAAATCGAAAAGCACAAACAGAAAGGATGGCATTAATTAAAACCAAATCTTCCTGCTGTATGCTACTCAGTACAAACATTTACTTGAAAAGGAAATTGTGAGATTGGACCAATCCTTGTATTGAAACTCCTGGTTCCAGTTCTGGATCTTAGGGCTCAAAACAAAAGGTCATAGGATAGCTGTAAAAGCAAGAAATGATTTAATATTAAACAAGACACTTTGGAAATGAGATTTAAATCTTAGGGTTTCTTCAAATTTCATAGTAATACTTGACAGCAAATTAAAACTATTTATGTATATTTCCTTGAAATTCAATTTCTTCCAATGCAAACTGAAAAGCATCGACAGAAAGGTTGGCACTAATTAAAACCAATTCTTCCTGCTATAATATACCTACAAACAAATTTAATTAAAATGTTGTACAATTTTCCTTCACACTTTATCCAGGCTTAGGACTGGCAGCTGTTAATGCTGGCGTGTTTAAAAATTGTGTTAAAAAGATTTAAAAAAAAAGAAAAAGAAAAGAAAAGAAAGAACAAAAAAATGCATTTTAACTTTTAAACTGTAGCATGAAATGAACTACTGCATGAGCATACACTAGGATTAATTTTCACTCCGCATTTGGATAAGGTATGGATCAGTCTTAGTTTTGTGGGTCTTCTGTCTCTGATGAAAAAAATTGCCACCAAGAGACTTGCAAAAATTCAAGCATTGGAATTTAAAACTTCCCTCATCAGTTCTGCACAGCAGCTGTAAAATAAAGTACATTAACATAAAAAAGTATTTTGTGAGGTAAGTATGCAGAGAAAGGTAGAGCAATAACTTATTTCTTTTACCTTTAAAAAATCAGTTTCACATGTAATTATTTATTTGCAATCCACAAGAGTGTTATAAATTTGCTTCCTAAAAGCAAGCAGGGGTTGAAATTTAGAAAAATACGTCACTGGCCCAATGGACTAGTAAAATCTAAATTTTCCTGAACAGCACACGTTTAGTGGTCCATTATCACATCCTGATTTTAAACAATACGAAAAACGGAAAAAAACAAAATAAAGTAACATGATAATATAGAGACAATTTACAATTTTTAATCGACATGACACAAGAGGTAAAATCACTATGTTATAATGCTATAGAAATCTTTTAACATAGTCTTTTTTGCAGACTGAAAATCTAAACATTGTAAATAAAGGTGCAAACTTTCTTATGGTATCGAAATTGTGATGCTTACAATTTCTGAAAGGAAAGCAGAAATAAAACTTCCCTGGTCAAGTGGACCACTACAATTTGTATTTCGCTGGTCCAGTAGATACTTTTGTGGTTGGTCCTGGACTAGTGGACCACTGTTAATTTTGAACCCTGGCAAGTATATCAAATGAAGACATAAAATTTTGACTATTGAGAATTTGTTGAGCAAAATTCTCAATAGTCAAACACATACCCTACAATTCATGTTATCAATGTGAGTGTAATGAGGAGGATAACTTACATCACTATCAAAGATATTTAAAAGTTTACAAACGATGTTTCTCCATATCATTATAAAATCAGAATAAACATCTAAATTTTTGCAAACTTTTAAGATCCTAAAAGTTGATCATTCTATATCTTTTACTGTAAATAACAGTAGGAACCAATGACAATTGATATTTGCTGGTAGAAAAAACATAATCTGACCGAGAAATTTCTTCCCTGGCACAACACATTCTTCATTTGTGAGAGTCGACTATGATATGATTTTGCAGCAAGTGAATTATTACTTACTGAATTTTGGAATTTTGTGTTATATGATTTGGAAGTCATCTACGATGCTGTCAAATAATCAACCGTTTCAAAAGATAATGCGTTTTAACTTTAAAAATACTTACTTTATAGGCAGTTAGGATATCAAGATTTTTATTCCATTCACTTTTAGAACACGCCGGTATATCATCAATTTTAAATTTCTTCTGGGAACATCAACTTCTTAAACTCGTATTTCATCATCGAATCACCAATAATTAGTAGTCGCATACCAGTTAGGAATGTAAAGTACAAATCAAAATGAATAAATTAAAACAAAAAAGTAAAATACAAAACACACAAATGCAAGAAATAAACAATTTTTGCGGATCATAATCACCACGCCTCGTGTAAATCAAATCAGGTGTAAATAAATCCGTGATCAGTACTCCAAATAACGATTACCAGAGGTTGGCATAATTGCGGCGACGAGTTCGTTTTGGCGACTCTTTTGGCATGTTTCCTGTTCCTATTATCTGGAAGAATCCTTATTATTAGTCTATGATAGAAAGGCATTTCGCAATTCGCATTCCTGTTTTGGCAGTTGGAAAAGAAAACAATTTTACGTTCGGTTAGGGACCGAAAGATTCTGAAAGCGTCAGGGTGAAATAGTGCAATATCTTCGCTTTTCTACTTGATTTTCGTTCATGCTGCCATCTAGCGAACACATGTATGAGTATCAATCAATATTAATTATAAAATAAGGTTGAAAGGCCTTAATGTTGTCTTCTTTTTTGTTCGGTATTCATTTATTTTTTATAATTAGCCAAAATATAAATATTTCAAGAATTAAAAAGGTTACATTTAGCGTTTATGATGGAAAAAAATTGAAAAATAGACATTTACATGCATAATTATTTACTTTAGTGCAAACTTATAAAGAAAAGAGAAGAAGAATGTATTATTTTTGGTTACACTTGGTGTAAATGGGTGAATAAATAAATTTTTAAATTTAGTAACATATAAACATGATAAAATTCAAATTCCCTATAATTGTTAGTAATAATAAAATTATTCAAAGAGACAGGAATAAAGTAGCATTATTAAACGTTTTCTCATTTGGGTTATTCTGAATAAATACATTGTGCATTAGCATGGAATAGACTTAGGATATGTAAGAGCTACGATTCATTAAAAGAGTAATTTAAAATTGGACGACAAACTTTGGACGTTCTTTGGAATTGGTATTTGTTACATTTGGAGGATGTAAAATTAATCCTCTGAACGAAAAAATTAATGTAACCTCAACTGATGAAAGTACTCAATAAACTTCGGTAAAAAATATTTAAGAAATGAATAAAAAAAGTATTGATGGAATTATTTTCTTCCTATTCATTTACTGTTTACACTTAGTATTCATTATTAATTAATGCCAGGTGAAAATAACTATGTACAATAGAATAAAAGTTATAAAACTAGTTTGTTGATAATCATGTCTTTAAAAAGTGAAAAAGGTGCTGAAAAAATGTCAGTTAATTAAATGTGAGCAACAAAAATTTTTAATTGAAAAAAAAAAAATCAAATTTGTTTACAACAAATTTAATGATGAACATATCAGTTTAAAATATAAGTTTCAGTTTTACATCAAATACAAAAAAAACAAAAAAAAGCCCTCAAACATTTTAGTCTGCAAGACGCTCATATGTGAAACATTTTCTATGTTAAAATTCTACATGAAAATATTTTTATTGTAATAATGATAAAGGTTATTAGAAATGACCACTTAACATCAGGGTTTGTGATTTTTTAATTTTCTATTTGAATAAAAAAAAAACTCGGATTTTTTTATTCAGTTTTTTTTTTTAAATCTTGAAACATTTGTAGATTAGGGTTGGTTGGGGTACTGGATCACTGCGGTAAGTGAGTCACCCCTCTAAAACTGAAATATGGATAAACAACTCTTCAAACTCTCTTCAACTCTTTCAAACTCTTTTGCACAGATCATGTTAAATTCCATCACAGTAATTGGTTTAGCACATATTTGGGATTCGTGAAATTTTTCTAAGTCATAGCACTTAGTCAAAAAAAAAAAAAAAAAAAAAA